>NC_088296.1:2918335-2980796 GCF_032854445.1 Liolophura sinensis | reverse complement strand
ATTGTTCCAGGATGGCCCTAAACGGCTTTCATATGAAATACCTCATTTATTTTTATAATACTTGACGTAAAATAGCAATTTTTAAAACATACCCCGGTAGCCTTTGTGCAAGGAAATGCTGACAGTTTTGTTACCAACCCTTTTCGGTTTAAAATCACAAGCTACAAATATTTTTTTGTGCTGTACGAGACAATAATTTTGATCTTTTTATAGTACAGGTAATAAAACGGCTAATACGTGTTATCCTACACATTTTACCTTTGTATATTGTTTTTTTTACAGTGAAATGCTTTGGTGTATTTTATAGTGACACTTACTGTAAATTACAGGCAATTTGAAACGTGTATGCCAAGTTGGAAGTGCTGACTTAAGGATAGAACTATGACGAGCCTCTGTTTGATGGCCTGGTCTGCTTTATAACGCGGTTTGTTTTCTGCAGTGTTCTGTAGCATATACAGATCGCTGACACATTTATTTACTCTGAATATTTTCGACCTTTGCGTGGAAAATGTTAATGAATTAAGAATTAAAGAGAAGACAACTGCGCTTTCTGAACAAGCCTATAATGCTATATATGCTTATACTCTCTTACGTACCACGTGGCACGTGGTGATGGCACCGGAGATGAACGTGCACTTGTGTCCTTCCATCTCTTGAGTTTTTTTAGAGTGTAATGTATTACCACTGGGAGATAAGAGACAAAGTCGCATTAGGTCTGGCTCTCGTAGAGGGCCGTGCTCTCTGCATGCCCTACTTTCTACGCCGTACCTATATAAGACCGTTAAGCAACAGGGAAAAATCCAGTGCTCCCATCCGTTAAGATCGAGGGCGGCTAAGGTCAGGCCTGTCTACTCCGGTAATTTAGGGAGAAGTTTTACACTTTGATCTTAGCACTCTAAAGCGGGTCTCCCCGTGGACGTGACCGTCGATATTATCCATTATCTACCTGACAAATAATGGTCATGTGACATTAGGCCTGGTGATTGCTCAATATCGTCATGAATAATCAGTGGTATGTTACGACCGCCGATCACAGAGCGCGTGGACAGCGTCACGGACTAATTCTGACTGAGCGCGCTGAACAGGAAGTACCTGTCTGTTAAGCCAGGAATGTTGGGAAAATCAATTTGGACATTTAGATGTAAGTGTCTGGGATATGTGTTTTAAGGGAGATCTGCGCTCGTTTTGCAGTAAAGCTGAGGATGTCTGTGTGAGATTGAGAGCCTTGACCAGCGTATTGACCAGTGACCCGCATGACGACGTCTAGGGGAGGGAAATGTACCGCTGACATGTTTACTGGAGTCTGACGGTCTCTCAGTTGAGTCGAATGGTAAAAACTGTCTTTATTTTCTTCAACAATACAGAGAGAAACATCAGTCACCATCTAAATGTACAAAATCTCATTAATGATGGTGAGGTTGGTCACATCGTCCATCTTGTACACTCGGGTCCACTCTGGAACGGCCGGAATCACAGTTGAGAAGTTACAAGTTTAACATGCGGCAACTTTCTCTGCTGGCGCTCAACATATCTGGAGATGCCCAGGTCTGGTAGATTTACTCCTGGTCAGTAGTTTTGTTGGAGTAAGGAGAGTAATAGACATGTAATAGGGAGTCTGGACATGTTATTCCAGTAAACTCTGTCCTCGTACGACCAAACGATGGCAATAAAAACACCTAAATAATAATGACATCCAGACAACTGAATTTGAGTTGTATAACACAATATGATCACGTACACGGATCGGTCTTACCGGACGCTGACCGGTCCATAAACATACCAGACTCTGACCTGCCCATAAACATACCGGATCCTGATTGGTCCATAAATATACCAGACGCTGACCGGTCTATAAACATACCGGATCCTGTCCAGTCCATAAACATACCGGATCCTGATTGGTCCATAAACATACCAGACTCTGACCTGTCCATAAACATACCGGATCCTGATTGGTCCATAAATATACCAGACTCTGACCTGTCCATAAACATACCTGATCCTGACTGGTCCATAAATATACCAGACGCTTACCGGTCAATAAACATACCATATACATTTACATAACATAAATTTAGATGGAATGTTAAACACAATGAGTGTTTTAATTTCCTATCGGAATATTGTTTCAAGAGCATTTTTCCATGATGATGTAGTCGTCATTTAAATCTCAAATCGGTTGGTTAGTTTATACTGAGAAAACAGTTCTATGACGTCATACCACTCCACGCACTGAAAAGTCATAATATGCACCTTTACTCTCAAACAAAAAATAATCAAGCAATTTAAAGAACCTGTACAATGTGTTACCTTTGGTATTAACATGTTGGACTTTCACTACAGAGGAAATTTAGACTAACAAATACATCATGATTAGGTTTCTACAGCACATGTTTTTTTTTCAGGTCATCTTTGAAAACAAGTTATAACAATATGCTAATATTTTGGTTTGATACCGACACTTATTTCTGCGCAAATGGACAACATCCAGCTGGGAAAGTAATTGCCGGATGTTTTTTGATCTGGAGGAACAAGAAAGTAAACTGTTTGTACTTGGGGCCGGCCCCGGTAGTCATAAAGTGAATGCTGTTAGGGTGGGTGTAACGTTACAGTGGGGACAAGATAACAAGTTAGAGAGGCTGCGGATGTTGGTACTTATGCGTGACTACGACAATCAAGATGTTCTCGTGATATCACAGAGCACAACCTTTGTCTTCAATGACAGGGAGAAATCACCCTATATTCTTGGTCAGCGTAAACATACGGTCGCTTCCCTTAACTAGCGCAGTGATCTGAAAATTAAAACTGACTTTAGAGAAACATGATACAAAAAGGCTTTTAGTGAAACAGAAGTAAGCTCGTGGTTAAAACTGAGACGTGATACGGCGGACTTCCGATTACAAAGACAGTGCACGTGTCCTATCCTGAAATAAAAAAAAAAACGACCTTGACTTACAAAACTACAGGTTTACCGTTGTAATGTTGAGTTTCTATGTTTTTTGTTACGCTTTTCCATTTTTCTTTGCGTGTCTCTTTGCTTTATTATGTGCTTTCTTTTTGTCACTAACACAGACAACGTCTTTGTGGATCACTGATCTGAATGTTAACCTAAAAAGCCTTCGTGTCAAATCGTGTTCATCAAAGCACAGTATAAATGTTTTCTCATCGCTGATAGACAAAATCCATCTGGTTATATGACCGACTATATCTGGTTGATTGAGGTATAAATCTGGCTGAATGGTGTCTAAGCAAATTAACTCTCTTATATAAAAAGTCAGTGTGAAATGTTTCTGATTTATCTTAAAAAATAAGGAGAGTTGTAACGCCACAAAACCGGTGGCTTTGGCATTATTTCTGAATAAAACCTCCTTAACTCGGCTTGACCAGACACCAAGGCGAAAGCACAGAAGGGTTTCCGGAATAACTCGTGTCCGCAACACCTTCCACCATTACCAAACATAATAACTTTAATAACATCGTAAGAGTTGTGGACGTCAAATGATTGTAAAACAGAAGAGGACTTGATCTTGTATTTCCGAGGTGAGCTCGTCTATAAATTTTTCGTATGACTGTTCCTATATTGCTCGCGACACTTGTTTCAGTATGGCGACAGTTTAACGTCCGTGGTTTCCGTAGGCCAATATGTCGACGTCTGCTTTATCAATAGTTGAGGGATAAGTATTAGCATGTTGACTTGCATACCTCAACGAGATAATATTAACATGCATGCTAGTCTGTATCATCAGCACCATTATAGTTTCCTTAGATCAATGTAGGAGCCCTTGTGTTTATGAGTCTGATGGAAGCTATTCTTTCACGCCAGTCCGTCCTAACCTACCGTTGGTTCTACGCTCTGTCGAAATATCCCCTCAGACTCTGATACAGGTACACAGTGATGTAATGTGTGGTATATAATGAACGCTTCGTACGAGAAAAAAAAACCAAGCACAAAAGACTACAAATTTTCATTGGGTGAAGGACGGGGGGGGGGGGGGGAAGTGTTCATTAACATTCTTTATTAACCCAGAACTGGCAGAAATGAGATAACAGCAAAAAGATGTTTTTATGTACCGAAATGACTGGAGTAGGGAAATCATGCTGTCAACGTTATCCTTAGAACACCAACATCGTCAACAAAACTCGATGTCTTTATTGTTATTGTAGTGTCACTCCTGGTGAGCCTTAAATATAAAGCCTCAGATGAAAGCTTTAAACCAGAGCGGCATACTATGGAGTTTCTTTGCGAAGACTAGGTATTCCAGGATATTATGGATGGTAAATTCAATTATGGGAAAACAGTTCCCAAGTTTAGGAGAGAAGAGATGGAGAAAACCTTTGGCTGAACAATCATTTATTGGCATCATCTCATCAGACAGATTTTAAATGTCTTCAAGAAATGTTTGATGACATTTTGCTCATCAGGTTCTGTGTCGCCGGACCAAGAGGTCATTGACATTGATGAATTACCATCAATGTCAATGACTTGCTCCTTATTCTCAAGTAGTCATTTATTATTAGGTCACTAATAACTTTAAATGAAATGTGTTTCATTTTATATTTTTTTTTAAATAAAACTCAATATCTGACATCTTGGTATTACCTGTGCTTAAAACCATACGTGTTCAGCTAACTACATGTGCACTAAAAGAAAATTATTGATCAACAGGCTTAAATCTTTCAGTATATTAAGACAATGTATGGATATAAACAATGTTGCGATGGTGACGATGCCTTTTTCAGATTGAGTAAATCTCCAGATACACTATGTTAATTTACATGTATGAGATTTAGTTGTTATATAAAAGGGCCAGTTCAAGGGCATTGTTAACATGTAAACTACGATATTTAGTGACCCAGATTCAGAAATTTTCACTTGTACCATGCTTGGTGGCCAGTATTATTATGGCTGGAGAGAACAAGAGATAAACATTGTCCTTGGACAAGTTGCTAGTTTACTTTCAGACTTGCATTCCAAACTGGTGGAAGAGAGGTGGTTTTCCCTTAAATGTGAAAAGAATGAATAACCCTTGGAGTACCACTTATTGTCACAACGAGAGCAAGGGAATCTGGAAATTGCCTACACTGAGCCTGCACATCATGTGCCAGCAATTAGGAGTTGAGCACCTAAACACAGAGCCATGCCCTCTACCGTCCTATTAAAAATAAGATACATGTAGAAGCCGTTGGTAATCGGGTGGGGATAAAGATGCGTTTGTCTTTCCTCAGTGAAATGGTGTTTACTGCAGAGAGGGTTTCACTCAGCCATCATTTATTTTCCATCATAATTGTACTGGTTACTGTTTTAAGTGTTACACTTGAAACCTGTAGCTGAAATATACTATTCATAAAAACATGAAAGAGAAAGAGAAATGACACGGCCAAGCGCTAATTTACACCTGTACAATTGGTTTATACAGAGTGCTCCAGGTTATTATTTATTTCACTGTTGTTCAATACCAAACTCAAGAATTTTTTATGGGTAGAGGAAACCGGAGTGTCTGATGTAAACCACCGACCTTTGCAGGCGGCTGATGAAGATTCCCACGTTTGGTACACTGACATGCACACCGTATACGTTATATATTAAGACAGACTGTTCTTTAATAGACCATTCAACCGGCCATCTGAGCACTCCTGACTCCTATAAATTGTCACCAAGGCCCATTATACGGTGAGAGAAGGGGAATGTATACCACGTTTATTTCCACCCATATGTGCAAGGAATAAGGGCTCTAATGAAAGCTGCAGACAGAAATCTCATTTTGGCGATTTTCCATAAGGTAATGTGAGGAAATATATATTTTCCACGCAGACATGGAATTGCATCATTGTCGTAAGCTGTAGATGTCAACTGTCATTTAATGTTGACGACTTCCCGCAAAGAGATAATACAAAAGTGCAGGCTTTGCAGAAGAGGTTGAGTAGATCCTCAGCCTAAGGAGAGTAGATGGATGCCCATGTAACAGTATCATCTTTGTCTAGGCTTTAAGCTTTCTGCCTAAGGAGAGTAGATTGATGCCCATGTAACAGTATCATCTTTGTCCTGGGCTTTAAGCTCTCTGTCTAAGGAGAATAGATGGATACCCGTGTAACAGTATCATCTTTGTCTGTGATTTAAGCTCTCTGTCTAAGGAGAATAGATGGATGCCTGTGTTACAGTATCATCTTTGTCTGGGCTTTAAGCTCTCTGTCTAAGGAGAGTAGATGAATTCCCGTGTAACAGTATCATCTTTGTCTGGGCTTTAGGCTCTCTGTCTAAGGAGAGTAGATTGATGCCCGTGTAACAGTATCATCCTTGTCTGGGCTTTAAGCTTAGCCATCTACTCTCCTTAGGCAGAAAGCTTAAAGCTCAAAACAAGATTGATACTGTTACATGGGCATTCATCTACTCTCCTTAGGCAGAAAGCCTAAACCCCAGACAAAGATGATACTGTTACATGGGCATCCATCTACTCTCTTTAGGCAGAGAGCTTAAAGCTCAGACAAGGATGATACTGTTACACAGGTATCCATCTACTCTCCTTAGGCAGAAAGCTTAAAGCCAGAAAAGATGATACTGTTACATGGGCATCCATCTATTCTCCTTAGACAGAGAGTTTAAAGCCCAGAAAAAGATAACACGGAATCAATGTCTGGGCTTTAAGCTTTCTGCCTAAGGAGAGTAGATGGATTCCCCATGTAACAGTATTATCTTTGTCTGGGCTTTAAGCTTTTTGCCTAAGGAGAGTAGATGGATACCCGTGTAACAGTATCATCTTTGTCTGGGCTTTAAGCTCTCTGTCTAAGGAGAGTAGATGGATTCCGTGTAACAGTGTTATCTTTTTCTGGGCTTTAAACTCTCTGTCTAAGGAGAGTAGATGGATGCCCATGTAACAGTATCATCTTTTTCTGGGCTTTAAGCTTTCTGCTAAGGAGAGTAGATGGATACCTGTGTAACAGTTTCATCTTTGTCTGGGCTTTAAGCTCAGTGCCTGGGGAGAGTAGATTGATGCCCATGTAAACAGTATCATCAATGTCTAGGCTTTAAGCTCTCTGTCTAAGGAGAGTAGATGGATGCCCGTGGAACAGTATCAACTTTTTCTGGGCTTTAAGCTCTCTGCCTAAGGAGAGTAGATGGATGCCCATGTAAAAGTATCATCTTTGTCTGGGCTTTAAGCTTTCTGCCTAAGGAGAGTAGATGGATACCCGTGTAACAGTATCATCTTTTTCTGGGCTTTAAGCTCTCTGTCTAAGGAGAATAGATGGATTCCTGTATAACAGTATGATCGTTGTCTGGGCTTCAATATATACTATTACAGTATAGAGAAAGAACCAGAGCAGCGACGATAGTTTGGTAGTTGCCGTTGGCGGCTGGCCGGACGTAGCCGGTGAAATACGCCACTACATCCTCAGTTAGGCTTTTGTTCTAACTGTTCTTCTAAATACATACATGGTATACAAATTATAGACCTCTAGCATCACGTTCGCAGTTAGGGTTTTGTACCAACTGCCTAAATAGTAGCAACATAAACGTCCTCTTGCACTTTGACTTACGCAGAATTAGCGTAAGTATTTATTCCTGTCGTTCATGCAATGCTTAAATCATAATGTAAAAGACGACAGACTAGAGACTAAAGCAAGAGCAGCGAAGACATGTTGTGTGGTAGCTGGCAAATGGCCATAAGTAACCGGTGAAATACGTCCACTTGTCAGTTTACCTGAGTAGGGCTTTATTCTAACTGTTTATGTAAATGCATAAATAATAGAAAGTTACACCTCACATAGCCCGAGGACTTAAGGAGAATTAATTAAAAAGTGGTGAAGTAACTCTAATTTATTAGACGTCACTTGTCCTGAACTAAGATTCTTTGGTAGAGGCGCAACCGTAGTACCCATTCCTAATATTTCTAAAACAAATCTGTTTCTTTCAGCACAAAATTAAAAGAAATATGCTTCAGAGAAAACGTTGTAGCATTTTGCAGATAAACCGTAACTTCTGTTTTTGAACGATTTGGCGCACTTTGTCTAAACTATCCATCTATAGCTAACTATCTATTTTCACTCCAATTATTTGCTGCTGTTCACATGTGAATTACCATATAATTTTTCATAAAACATTTTCTGTCTAATTCTGAATGCTTACTGCATTATCCCCTGACGGAGGAGAAAATGTAAAAGACGAAGACCTGTACTGTTCTCTATCCGAGTTTGACATTTTCACTGGGGATTTTTTTTCACACTCCACAATTTCCTCTCTAGTTTTTGTTTTAACATCGCTCTAATCAATGCCCATTACATTACGGAAAACTCTTCGATTTCTTCACTCAAATTGGAGCAGACTTTCGATACCCGATTCATTCCCCTCTGTTTCATCTGCCCAATTTGTCAATACGTTTGGCTGCTCTGTAAAGCTGTGAAAAAAACGACTTAGCTTTGATTGTGTAAAATGACCCGAGCTTCCGTCGTGCAAAAGTGGTCATCAATTTGCACACAGTTTAAATCATGTTTTTGAGAAATGGAAAAATCGACAGTTCTTCTGTTTTTTGAAGTGGAAATGTAATGCTTGTGCATTTATCATTTACGTGCACTGATTTCTTGTTGGAATTGGTCTGTAATTTGTTTATCGACTCCTTGGTCGGTCGCCATTCGTACTTTCTTATCTCCAAGATGTGTCTTGGAAGGAAATCAACTCAGACTCCATTTTTCATCAACACTTATCGGAAATACCAGATTCCTGACTATACTAATTGTTATATACCGATATTCATCATACAAACCTGGTTTTAGCATGTATTTGGCAATTTGAATCAACCAGATGAAATCTGTGGATGGCTGTGGGTTTCCCCCGTCCTTCCAAACATAATGGTGGTCGCTGTCGTATAAGTGAAGTATTCTTGGGTACGGCCTAAAACAACAATCTCTCGACAGGATGCTTTTATTCCCTTAAATCTGGGTGAAGAGAAATGAGACACAGCTATAAAACAGAGTCGCGGAGATTCTGGACACTACGTCCATATTTACTCGCATGTACTCTTTGTAAAATTTAATACACTTAGATTTATTTATTTATTTGATTGGTGTTTTACACCGTACTCAAGAATATTTCACTTATACGACGGCAGCCAGCAATTATGGTGGGTGGAAACCGGGGGAAACCCACGACCATCCGCGGGTTGCTGACAGACCTTCCCACATATGGCCGGAAAGGACGCCAGCATGAGCTGCACTTGAACCCACAGCGACCGCATTGATGAGAGACTCCTGGGTCATTACGCTGCGCTAGCGCGCTAACCAACTGAACCACGGAGGCCCCCAAATACTACACTTAAAGTGAAAGCGTTTGAATGTTAGACTACGAATTTGAACTTTGATATGGAATTCATGTCTGGAATATCCACTGTCTGCCCGGCATCATTGAAAACTGATGACCGCTTCTCTCTTCTGTGTTACCGGCTTTATTTCCTATTTGCATAATTTCTTACATACCTTTGTTTTTGGGAGCTAATGTTAAAACGTAGTTTTGGAAATGGATCTTGCTATTATCGACTTGGAACGCACTTAACGGACTACGAATGGTATACGATTGTCGGACATGACCCTTATATTCGAAGGAATATCACAGACATAGTACTTTCTATAGTAGTAACGTGTGACGTAGGTTGAAATTGTTATTCAATAGACACAGGTTGTCACGGGGACAATAACACTTAACTTCGACGTCGGCCAGAATTTTGGTGGGAGGAGTACAGGGTAAACTCACAGCCACAACTCGCAGGTTGCTGACCTTCCCGCGTGCGACCGGAGAAACAGCCACCATGAGAAGGATTTGAACTCACAGCGATCACATTAGTGAGGGGATCCTGGATCATTGTACTGCACTAGCGCGTTAACCATTAGGCTGCAGAGGCTTAAAGAAATCTTGTTGTGCAGAAAATAACTGTTTCCTAATAACTGTTTGATAACCGTAGTATTGGTGAAAGTGGAACCACGGAAAACACAAAACTCATAGGAGAGTAATGAACGGGCCGTGGTCACGTGGTCAAGGACCTACCCTCAATCATATTCTCGTCCAGAAGATTCCCATGCTTGCATTGTTTTTGAGGCCTTAGTGACAAGAAGCGATCGACGCCGCTCATGTGTGTGGTCTTACACGAAGCTCGAAGGAGAACGCATTCCTAACACCAACATGGTATTTGTATGACTTGGAAATGATCGTCTGTAACTTACCAAAGGTCAGTGGTTTATCACGAGCACTCCGGTTTCCTTCACATAAAAATACTGGCCGCCGTGTTTTTAAGTGAAAAAAAGTCTTGAGTACGTGGTGATATACAACAAGTAATCAAATCAAAATAAAATCCTCTTCATCTAACCCGTGTCAGGTCATACCAAAGGCTTTAAAAATGGCACTTGTTGCTTCCTCGCTTAACTCTCAGCACTATGAGGTTAGAACAAGGAAACAGGACTGGTTGACTCGGTGTCAGTATTATGTGAATGCGTGAGGTGTCATGCCTGGTGTCTTTAGCATGATTCTTCTATGGCGGCAGCACTTTGGCGGCATGGACTCGCATTGAAGAAGACACACTATGTGTACACACTCCTAATGATTTCTCGTCGCCATGTGACCGAAAAATAGTTAAGTTAAACCCCAAGCATCAATTCATTTCTTCTTGGTCTATTGTTGGTCTCATTTGTTAAGTGTCAATAACACCAATTGGTTTTCATTCATAACTGGCCCTTTCCGGCGGCCAGAGGTCGATCCCTGCGTTGTCTCCCGCTGTCAGGGACTATTTGTCTCACAGCCGGAGCCCCGGATCTGCCCACAGCGACCCACGTCCTGACGGAGCCGTGAGAAGTCTATATCCACATTCATGTAGGTTTATCGTGGACACTTGGGTAGGTCGAGGACTTTGAGTGGTATATAATAAACTGGTATATTCCCACGACGTATACATACATATGTATATATATGATTTTTCAAATATAAGCCTGCATATAGGAAAGGTCAAAAAATTGATACAATGGACTAATTTAATTAACAATTAATTAGCAGGATTAAAAGGCATATCCATATATACAATACATATATCTGTTTTTTTTCTAAAGGCATTGAGAAATTATGTCAATGTCTTGTTTTTTTTTTTTTTTAGGCTGATAAGAGTAAGCAACTGTTGTCGGTAGAGATCTCTGTAGGGTGTTTATTGTTCTAGCTCAGCACGGTCAGCTGGGTTTCCCCAGGGCTCTGCCCGGTTTAACCCACCATATGATGCTGGCTGTCTTATAAGTGAAACATTTTTGTGAAAGGCGTAAAACTCCCATCAAATAAATAAATAGATAAATAAAAAAAAATATGTCAGTATCTATTTTAGATTTCGAATCAAATGTGATAACGGAAGTAACGAACTCCATCTGTGTCTTGTATCCTCAGATGGTTCTAGACTTCAGTTCGGCGGAACTCTCGTCCTAAAACCTGTCCTTTCTCCTAGTTATTCGTGGGGCGATTCTTCCTTCAAGCTCAAAAAGTTTCCCAGCTTGTTCCATTCGTTTATATTGTGTTAAAGGTAAGGCGGTGTATTTTATTGCGCCACCTTTCTATGTGGCTAGATTTTCGGGTTCCTTAATGCCAGGTCACAATGCTTCTAAGTCACAAGGCTGATTAGTTCCCTGCTTAGGTTTCTGGAAGCCTACACAGTCCACAAACACATTATTACGGTAGTTCTTCCCTGATAAGGTCATATGTCAGTGCCTAAAACCAGGGGTCTTGTACGAAATGGACGAAATGGGCAGAGCCTTTGTGCGACGATCATATCTGTACATGTTTGAGTACATGTAAGAAAAAATAAGATGTCTCGACACTGTATCACATAATTTGTGATAAACTGCGGGTTCTTGTCTAACCGAGTAATGACAAACATTGTTAAGGATAAATTACCATTACATGGCCTCGACAAGGTAATACATTGTTCTGTAATGTTCTAGCCATCAATTCTGGCATTGGGCCATGAATGTTTAAAGCCTGTAAGCCCTGGTTGATCGCAGCTAGCCAGACGATATGATGATTATAGGCAGTTTGTCAACATTTGCGTGGTAGAGACAAGCGTAACAGTCTTGTAACAAGGTATGGGTGGTCCACTAATCCTTCAGCTGATCTTGATGTGGACCAGTGGTCATCTCTGTAGGACTGTACATGAGTTCATTGGCAATCCAGACCAAAGGCATAAAACAAACACTCGTATATTAATGTGTACGTTGAAGTGCAATCGCAGTGTTGTTACGGTCATAACATTCACATAGGCCGACATTTTCAAAGCGTCCTTGACCTCCGATTTTAAAATCACTCGTTGATTTATACATGCAGGTATATACCGTAAGTGACAGAATCGTCCGAACGCTATTTATTCCATTATATATGTGTATAACATGTAACAGGCACATGTTAAATTTCAATGCCTTGGACACAAGCCCTATCTTTACATAAGTGGACATAAAACATGAGAAAATAGTCCCATATCATGAAAAAGTTCATCCGAAAGCTGATGCATTAGGTTTTACAATGATGTATGAATCAAACAGTCGAACAAGTATTTTTTCCATTGGCTAATTCAAGTATGTAGGATGTTAGTTTAGTCAGACAAATCCGGTAACAGGAAAATCAGGTCACAGAGGAAAGCTTCGCTCTGATTGGTCGCACACCAGTCAAGGACAACTTACTTGATCCATGGTAGTAATATGATGGCTCCAAGTTAAGTTTGTCATCTTTCTTATATGTATAAGACAGACTCAACAGGTTGAGTTGTTTCAACTTGTTGATTCAGCTTACTAGTTTCCCGGTATCATGACAGCGACATAAAATAAATTTCAAACTTGCCCAGGGGATTATCTATTCGAAGAGATTATCTCCCAAAGTTCAAATTTAAATTTATGAATGAAGTACTTTTCTTTGATTTCGCTGGTTTGAGCTTTATTCACCGATGATTTAAAGAAGGGTATTATGTGGAACTTGGGCCCACTGTGTAGGTTACGGATACATGATGCGATCTGTTTGGTTACAGGTAAAATCTGTAAATTTGGCGCGTTAATTTGTTGCCTATGTACACTACATCGATTCCTTAATGAATCACCGGTTTCGCCTATGTAGAATTTGTTACAATTAGAGCAGGTTAAGACACACTGTAGATTTGGGAATTACAGCTCATATCAGCGTTAATACGGAAGTTAAAATTGGTAACATGAAACACAAAATTTGCAACGTTGTAGTTGTATAACTGGTTTCTATTAGGTTGGTAGTCAACTTATGTAAAGAAGTGAAGAAGTACATATATATATATATATATATATATATATATATATATATATATATATATATATATATATATATATATATATATATATATATATATATATATATATATATTGTTTGCGATAGCTATCAGTTTTATGAGTCGACGGTGACCTACGCGTCAAGCAATCGCTGCATTATCCCTTTTATGCTGAACACCAAACAAGGCAGATACAACTCCCTCTTTTAAGGCCTTAGGTGTGACTCTACCCATTATTGGCCCTGGATCTACTGTTTCCCGAAGACCTTAAAAGAGAAAGTTTTAGCTTCCTTGCTCGGTATGCAGCATCAAGGGGTTACCCTGACGACTGGCTCACCCGTATCAGTATAATGGCAGTATATAAGTCGTCTCAGTGAAGCAGCAGTAAATAAAGAGCGGTGAAAATCCGCTCTGTATCAAGGAGGCACATTACACATACCTACACTTCTAAGGACGTCATCATATGACTGAAAACTTGTTACGTACGATGATGTTAAACGTCGTTTTAGGAATCGGCCTTCTCCGTTATTCAGCTAGAACGTCCATATTGGTGGACAGCTGGTATACGAATGTCACCTTGGACACATAGAATCCAAAGTTATCTAATGAACCTCCTGCGATCCAAAGATATGTGCGATATAACTGGTAGAGGCAGGGGTTGTTGCTAAAAGGCAACGATCTAACCCGTTAGACTAAGTACTACCGAACAAAAGGTAAAGGTAAGGCGTAACAAAGTGTTGGTGTGGCCATGTAGGTGATCGATAAGTTACTCGTTCGCTTTATTTATTTGACGGGTGTTTTTACGGTGTATTCAAGAATTTTTAACCCATATAACTGGGGCCTCCGTGACTCAGTTCGTAAGCGCGCTGGCGCACCGCAATCACCCAGGTGTCTCTCATCAATGCGGCCGTTGTCAGTTCAAGTCCAGCCGTACATGGGAAGGTCTTGCATCAACCTGCGGATGGTCGTGTGTTTTCCCCGCGTTGTGCCCGATTTCCCCTCACCATAATGCTGGTCGCCGTCTTATAAGTGAAATATTCTTTAGTACGGCGTAAAACATCAATCAAATAAATAAAGAAATTAACCCATACAACTGGGATCAGGTGTATGCAGGATTTTCAGGAATCTTTATAATCGTCCTGACGTAAAGCCGCACTTGACTTTTAAAGACGCGATATAAATGGTCAAAAGCATAAAAGTTGCTGCTCCACATTTCTTCGGTATGTTAGGCCGAGAGTACAAAATAAGTACATTGCAGATATTAGTTTCCTAGTTACGGCATAAAAAAAAATCGCGGCTTAAAAAGGTCGCGGCAGAACTGGATAGCTCTGGGGTCTTATGCGCCTCACGCCTTTTCACGATCGTCCTTTTAGCAACAGATGTATAAGATGTGAAATATATAAGCACGCCGACCTGGATAATATTTTCACAAACAACAAAATGATCTGGCCCACCTGGCTTCCGAAAAGAAGTTGTATCTGTAACGAAATTCCTAGTCACGCTAAGATGGTAATGTGAACATGCTGCGTCATTTCGGGGTGCCTGTACGTGGACGATTTTTCATCTGTGTCATTATAGAGGGCGCTGTCTGGCTAACAAACTCAGGTAAGACGTAGTCTTAAATCTGCAATACTCAAATTCATTTTCTAGTTCAGGTAAGGTTTCTTTAAAACGATACCCTAACAATATATTTTTTTGCTGGAAAACTAAATAAGAATTAGAAACTGCTTTAAGGTAACCTAAATATACTACATTTGATGGGCTTTTTTAACACAAACATACTCCGCATTTTCAGTGTGCATATAGTTGCATGAACATATACAACGATGTGATAAACGCGCATTTCTATAGAACTTCCTAAATCCATCCTCTAGAAACTGTGTTAGAAAGAACGTTGTTTACAGTTTTTAATGTCAATAGGTGTTTAATTTGCAAGGAAAGTTACGAAATATATAGTTGCAAACTTTTGAAAGTAGACAAAATATAGTTAATTTGCCGTGTTTCACCGAAACACTCTAGAATGGCGTAACATCATTTCGTGTTTATTGTTTCAGTCATAGTTTTTCAGTCACTCAGTCATAATGCTTCTCTGGTCATTTTTTTTCTTCTAAATTTGTGGGAAGATTTAAGCAGTTTTATTGCACAAGCCTATATTAAACACATTACTTCAGTTTTCAATTTAAATAAGATCAACCTATAATGGAGACGCTATTAGTTACAGTTTCGGTGTTTTGGGCAAATGTGGATACCGTTTGAGAAACAGAAATGCTTTCAGCCTACAGTTTGCTCCCTTTCGCTACTGTGGGATCAGAAACCAAGATGGCGGATTCAGACTACGTCCCAAGAGGCTTCCACTGGGCCGATTATGTCATCTTCGGTGCAACAATCGTAATGTCGTCTGCTATCGGCGTGTTCTTTGCTTGCTCGGGCGGGAAACAGAAAACAACCGCTGAATACCTCCTCGGGAATCGGAAACAGAAAGTAGGCCCGGTTGCCATGTCACTGATTGTATCTTTCGAATCGTCCATTATGATGTTAGGCTTTCCAGCAGAAATGTACGCGTACGGCACTCACTACTGGATGGGTCTCATTGGGTATTTCTTCTGTTGTCTCATCATCTCCCAGACGTTTGTCCCCCTTCTTCATCCATTGAAACTAACCAGTTCATAAGAGGTGAGTTCTTCACAATCGGTTGGCCTGATGTATACAAACGATATGTTTGAAATGAATTTGGCTTCGACCGTATATCTGACAGATGGGCTGTCTGTTCCTAGGAGTGTTAATAATGACCTTTCTGTCTTGCTCTTGCAATAGAGGAATCGCTAGCTCAGAACTTTGAACCTTTAGTTGACATCATCTATCAGGCCATTGTTGTCACCCAGCTCTAGTAGACCCGCCATAGCAAAAAAGAAATATTCTTGAGAACGGCATAAAACACCAATCAAATAAATAAATAAATAACGTAATTTTACGCAATCTAGATATCGCTGATCAAAGCAAGCAAATCACGATCACTGAGAAAATCAAAAGAGCCGCCATGTTATCAATTTTATCTAATCAAGGGCGTCCTCTTTCTACAACTCGGGCACCTGTTTCCGCTGACGTCATCTGGAAACTGTTTTGTCTTTCAGCAATATCAGCGTGGAATACGAGTCGCGCCAAATCGTGTTTTGCTAACGTAGCGTATTCCATAGCCTAATAAGAAATTTAGACTCTTTGTTTTGCATGTCGGCTGACTTTTATTCTCTGTTCTAGGATTATCCTCAATTTAATTGACTTTCTGGGTTTGTTATTTGTAAACAGGTGCTCAATAAATTAATGTTAAAAAAAGTTGTATAACATTTTTGACAAGTCACAAGATACAGAAGTAATATTATTTTCTTTAACGAGAAACAATACAGAACTCTAAACCTTCCTTGTGCTTTAGTCTTTTTATATTTCA
Source organism: Liolophura sinensis (assembly GCF_032854445.1). Lineage (NCBI taxonomy): Eukaryota > Metazoa > Mollusca > Polyplacophora > Chitonida > Chitonidae > Liolophura > Liolophura sinensis. The sequence continues at coordinate 2,964,059 of NC_088296.1, read as the reverse complement.
GTATCTTGATATGAGGTTCAACTCCCGTCCTGTCAGACTTGTAGCCTCCGTTCTAGGTGTTATAAATTATGTGAGTATTTTAATAATTATGTTCAAATTATGAAACACTCACGGTTTACTTTACATTGTTTTACATATACTAACATTAAAGAACACACAAGATGGTAAAGCCAGAAAAAAGTTGTGCGAGGGACGAGGGGTTGCATAGCGATGATACGTTATGATGCAAAGCCTCGTAAAAATTCCACAATAAAATTTGACAGACAAGAGTTGTCATGTTAAGCCGCTTACTGTCTATTTCCACACCTCATCTGAAATAACAAAAGTCCTTTTGTTCATTTTTTTCTTTACTGGATTCTTGTTTTACGCCAAACTCAAGAAGTCTTCACACATACGATAGGGAGTGTCGTAGACATCTGCAGATTATGTTGATGGAAGTCAAGCAGTCTTCAGCGAACGTTACATCGCACAAACGGGCCGCACAAGCTGTCGTAGACCTCTTATTGCCGCCAAGGCCTGGAGAATGCACAAATTGCTGTCCAAAGTCAGGTTCTACCACGCATCTCGCAAAGTGGGATATCTTTCACTCGTGTATCATATTTCGTTGCCAGGCGCATGCGCTATTACAGACAACTAGTTCTGATAACCTGGTTTTATTGAAATTCAAAAGTACAGGGAGAGAAAAAAGTGCAATGTATTCCTGACGATGATTTAATAATGTTGATAGCAAGCGCTATAAAAAGGCACTAGCCCAACGCATGGCATAAAAAAAAACTTGAAAACCGCCTGCCGAGAAGTAACAAACTATCTTTACACATATGTAGGCCTACACTCAAAAATGAATCTCTTAATAATAACAGAACGTCTGTTGTCTGAGTGATGCTAGAATGTATTCTACCATTACAACACAATGATATGTTAAATGTAACACACATAATTTTTTTCCATTTAACATAAAGATTCCATTGGACTAACGGGGTATTGTTGAATATGACAGAATGTTAGGTTAGAGTACATTCCAGCATCACTGAAACACCAGACTTTCTGTAGAACTTAAAAGATTACTTTTTTTAGTGTAACGCCTGTTCTAATGGCGACATTTGGCTCTTATGGACAGTCCGGTCTGACAATAGTTATTTATGCAAAATCAGGCTGTCGTGTGTGAAGACGAATATGTCAGCTGATTTAACGATGACTTATGTAAACTTCACACCGGGACTCGAAGTCTCAATATTTTCACGTTCCCCTATTAAATATTATTGGACTTTAATTGTGAGACCGTTTACGCCACCGTCTTACGTCACATTCAAATGATACTCGATGATTGATTTGGATGCTGGATGCTGGAACCAAGTAGACATACTATATCAAAACAAATGACTCCAACGCTGCCATATTGGTTTCCGTGACAACTAACTGTATATTGTATGCAAAACTATAACCTGATATAAGAGTTGCTAGCATACATAAATGTGGACAAGGACTATATATTGAATAGAACAATATGACATCTTACTCTCAAAAAATTACTCTGTTAACTTTTACATAAAGTGTGTTGTTTGAGTGATGCTAGAAGGTATTGTCTTATTATCACACAATACTGTGTCATATTGAAAATAGCATCCTGTTAGTCTAATAGAATGGTTATGCTGAATTAATAGAATATGTGTGTTATATTATACAAAATAATCTCCTGCAATAACAGAATATATTCTAGGTTCACCCAGACAACAAACTTTCTGTTACACTTTACAGAGTATTTTTTTGAGAGTACGTCTGTTGAAGATTACTTATCTTTAGCCAATATAGCCAACGAGACTGTCAGTGTCGAAACAAGTGGAAATGTTCGTCCGTGTCTGGCCGGATATCCGAGCTTTTCTTTTTGCCACAGTTTTCCTTCGTTTATAGGAATGGTTATCATCATAAAAATGAGAAATTATTGAGCATACAGTAGTAAAGAAATAAGTGAAATAAAATATATTTATATAAGACACAGTATGAGGTACAAGATTTTCGTAACAGTCGACATGCAGTAAAGCTAAAAAATATTAATAGCTCTACAGCTAAATTCAGTCAACCCAAAAGGCGTTTATTTATTTATTTTACTACATTTGAGATGTCAAGTCCTCAACGCAAGAGTTGACGGTGGTTCAGATTTCGTTAGTGAAAGAATTATGAATGCAGCCTGCCGAAACCCCAACACAGTACACATCCTAAAATTATCACCATAAAACAAGTTTCCCTCGTCTCACCTGTCACACTGTCGTCGCTGCTGTCATTTTTATTTTTTATTTATTTATTTGATTGGTGCTTTACGCCCTTCTCAAGAATATTTCTCTTATTCAACGGTGGCCAGCATTATGGTGGGAAGACACCGGGGTAAACCTACGACCATCCGCAGGTTCTTGTCAGACCTTTCCACGAACGGCCGGAGAAAAAGACAGCTGGACTTGAACTCACAGCGACTGCATTGGTGAGAGGCGCTGGCATGCTAACAACTTCGGCCATGGAAGCCCCTATATAAGTTTATAGGTACATGCATTACACCAGGATTCTGCTGGTAGACGAAGCACCAGGCTAGTTCTTTTGTATTGTTTTAATCTCAGTGTTTATCAAATGTGATGACAACATCACATTGGTGTACTTTATACATACATAGATTTGTTTACATCGTAACTCCATTACGTGAAATGATTTGCACCAAGATGTGTTTCAGATATTCAGGTATTTCTAATCCACAAGAATGAATTCATAGAGAACTATTGGCACAATGCCTCGGCTTAAAATGTGTGGACCCTATGTGAATAATTCCTCACAGGTTGAAAAAATAAACAACCCAAGAATCTGCATGATCAGGAAAAAACGTTCGTCTCGGAGCGGTGTACTGCGGACACACGAGTAAAACATGATGGAAGGTCTCCTCGGCCTAACACACAATACACAGATCTGAATCGCTCAAAGTTCAATCTTGTTAGGTAGTTCGATCTTGTTAAGTAGTTCGATCTTGTTAAGTAACTATTTACTGGACAATATTCTGACCTAAGTCAGAAACACAAGATAACTGTTCTTCTGCTAGAATTGGAGAAATGAAGGCAGTTATGAAGCTTTACAACAGGGTTAAAGAAGTTATGAAAACGACTTTTTTATGAAGTGTCTCACTCATTTGACCATACTTTAAGTAATAGTGACTTTAATTCATTCAGAGTTGCGGATATGGACAGTTTGAGATCAGACATGGAAGAACTGCTATACTAAAAGACGTCTAATGAGTTACAATTGATATCACTGTACTAGTTTTTGTACGTAATTCCGCTTAAGCCATGATTCTATCGGCCCGGTACATAAATTATTCTTATTTAACCACGGGGGCCTCTGTGGTTCAGTTGGTTAGCACGCTAGCAAAGCGTAATGACCCAGGAGCCCTTAAAAAAGACCTTAAAAAAGGAGGTTGTAACTGGCAGCCGTCGTATATGTGAAACATTCTTTAGTATGGTGATAGTGTAACGACTGGTTGACCAGTATGAATATAATGGCTCGGGCGGGTGGCTTACTTACGGTTGGGGCCCTCCGTGGTTCAGTTGGTTAGCGCGCTAGCAAAGCGTAATGACCCAGGAGCCTCTCACCAATGCGGTCGCTGTGAGTTCAAATCCAGCTCATGCTGGCTTCCTCTCCGGCCGTACGTAGGCAGGACTGATCAGCAACCTGCTGTGCCCGGTTTCCACCCACCATAATGCTGGCCGCGGTCGTATAAGTGAAATATTCTTAAGTACGGCGTAAAACACCAATGAAAAAAAAAAATGCTGGCCGCTGTCGTGTAAGTGAAATACGCATGAGTATGGCGTAAAATACCAATCAAGTAAATAAATAAATAAATTCAACCACGAATAGTTGGAATAAAACCGTAACGGAAGGAAATAGACAAGTGATCGGAATATTTACTCTCTATACTATAGCCTGTTATATTATGTTACAGTCATGGGATATGGGGATTGTTTTGTTTGGTCCGGCTACAGCATTGGAAGCAGGTATGGATGGCTCTTCTCTTTTACACCTTCTTTGTTTTGTTTCAGTATTGACTTTGATAACAGAACGTTGTCTGAAGGGCTAGAAAAGGGACATAATTTTATAATTCTTATTTTTGCGCCGTCGGTAAAAAAGAGTGAAAAAACAATTCTTCACACACAGGGAAAGTACTTTCCCCGGACCTAACCAACATATCAAAATGTTGATAGTCGAAATAATATCTTCTCATTGAAAATTACTTTCTCCCGACTTAACTCATTTAATTTCTTTATTCTCTTTTTTCCGACGGCCAATAAAAAAACAGAATCTATTTACTAAATTTTTTTCACGGGGAAAATACTTTGTCCCTAGTTAGCTTTCAAGGGGGGGGGGGGAGGTGCTAGTGATCCAGTCAAACGTGCCGTTATTTAGAATGCAGCATGTCGGGGTAAAGTACTTTTCCCAGAGTTGTTTTTGGACCGAGAACAGCTTTCATTGTTCTGACGTTGTTTTTGTAAGAAGGGTATTAACACAGATGAGCTAATTCATATGTATGTTGACTTTGGGCAAGCGAACAAAAACACTGTGGCCATACTGGTCGAAAACCGCGGAATTATAATGAGTGAGAGACACCTTCAGAGCGACCTGTTGTAACAATTGTTGTTTAAAACAACATCTGTGATTGGCAGGCTAACTCGGGGATAAGTCTGCTAATTGGGTGGATAATACCGCGATTTAGTAAACCAATTAGCACGCTGCATTCTAAATGACGGCACTTCCGATTGGATCATTAACACGGCAGAAAGTCCTTCCCCCTGTGATAAAAAAATGAAGTAAATAAATTATCTTTTATTTTTTTTTTGGTCGTCGGAAAATAAAGAGAATAAAGAAACTAAATCAGATAACTCCGGGCAAAGTGCTTTCCTCCAACTTAGTGGCCAATGGGAAACTATTATTTCATATATTAGCATTTTGATTGGTTGGTTAGGTCTTTCTTCTCTTTTTTTTTCGACGGGAAAATGTGCCTTCCGCGGTTCCGTAGAAAAACAGATTAAAACAGACTTTCTTATAACTATTTACAACAGAAACTGGGGGTAGGCCTGTACATAGGCATGCATATGTTAAAGTTCAAATTGCATGCAAAAAGAAGCGAGACTTAATAAGTAATGGAGGTCAACACTGGCTGGGACCACAATAGTGGTGAATTGCTTTCGAATGTCAGGGTGTTAGCGATATACAAAAACACTTGTGTTGTATGAACACAAGTTTGTGTTCTTTCCAACGAAAGACTTGTGTCATATTTGAACAACTCTATCTTACGCTGAATTAAGAAAAGGTCTTGTGTAGAAAGAATTGAAGACAAGATGTGTTGGATGTTACACACATTACTTGCATGTTTTTGTTTCATTCCATAACTTACCTCGTTTTGGTTCAACACAAGTTTGTGTTATATCATTTTGTAACACAAACATGTGTTCTTCACATTTATTTAACACGTGTTTGTGTTAGGATAACACATTTCTGTGTTGATTGAATGAAAATAACATTTGTTGTGTGAGATTAAACAAAAAGGTATTTTTTTTGTATGCAGCCGATTCGAATGCAGCTCCCTCTGCTTCGATTGCGGTTTTTGGCCAGTTTGTGACAGTTCATGTATGTAGCGAAAATAGAAGGCAAGAAAGAAAATTCTTGGCCCAAACACTGTTTATCATTTAGTCATGCGATCGGTTTTGTTTTCAGTGACGGGTTTTCCGATCGTCTACTCTGTGATACTCGTCACCATTGGAGCTGTATTTTACACCACCATTGTAAGCACAACATAATACTTAACAGAGAGGTTAAGATACTTCTCCACGGGATACGAGTACGATTTGTGTGCGTGAGTTTAGGCGAACTCGTGTCGCTACAGCGGGGAAATGTTAAGCTACTCGAATTACACGATTTGCGTTCTGCAAATAAATTATTTATTTATTTGATTGGTCTTTTACGCCGTACTCAAGAATATTTCACTTATACGACGGCGGCCAGCATTATGGTGGGTGGAAATCGGGCCCGGGGGAAACCCACAACCATCCGCAGGTTGCTGACAGACCTTCCCAGGGGCAAATAAATTAGACAAACTCTCTATTTTCATGAAGTCACTGGTGATATATATTAAGAATGGCGCACAGCAGAATAATGTTTACATGTTTACAGCATGGAAAAAGCTTGAAAACTGCGGGATGTACGCTATATGATATATCGTTATCGCACAAGGCTATATGCATAAAATACATACAGTGGAAAAATTACATTTTCTTAGCTTAACGGCACATTTTGGGAGTAAAATTCAATACTTTCGACAGCCTATTGCTTCATGAGTATGTTGTTTTCACTTTTATTTCACGCTCAATCAGATAAAACCCCCAAACATTGACTCGGAAATGCAGTACGAGTAAGTATCGTTCAGCTCGTAAAAAAATGAGCAGATCGTGCGACCTAGATTTGCCAAACCTGACGTCGTACACAGATAACTACGAGGTCACTACGAGGTCGTAGGTCGTTTAGGTGTATCTTAACCTCTTTAACATCTAATGAATATCAGCGAATCCATATTATTTAAGGTTTTCCCACCTTGCACCACTGGGAAGACATTTATAAAACCTCTTAAATCATATCGCTTCGGTGGCTTAATGGTTAAAGCGTTCGCCTCGAAGTAGGAAGACCTCTTGATCAAGCCCGTCTCGCCCTGCCAAAGGAAGATACAGTATATGTACACGCACTTAATGACTCCTCGTCGTCATATGACTGAAAAATTGTACACTTAAATCATGTTAATCGCAAACAATGTTTACTAGGTTAGAGTGGTGTAATTTTTGAGAAAAGTTAAGAAAAATCGATTGATCCTTCCGTCCTACTCCCCTCCACCACCCCCCACCCCGGATCGAAAGGTCGGCAGATTTGATGCCACAATGGGGATTTGCTATATTTGTGTTCTTTGGTCAGTGATCGAAATGCATGCGTATAATAGTTCATAAGTGCATTTTGAGTGAATGTTTTCTTTTTATCAGGGAGGGATAAAAGCTGTGATATGGTCAGATGCTCTACAATTCATCATTATGCTGATGGGCATAATGGCCGTCGTCATAGCGGTGAGTAGCACATTTCAAGGTCGACATCAGCACCTCTCTGTACCCCTCATATGGTGCAAGCAGGCATCAGAATATATCAGTACTGCTCGTGTAGCATAAGCAGACATCAAAATCTATCTGTGCCACTTCTGTAGCAGAAACAGATGTCAGAATCTCTCTGTTTCACTCCTGTAGCATAAGCAGACATCCGAATCTATCAGTATCGCCCCTGTAGCATAAGTAAACGTCAGAATCTCTCTGTTTCACTCCAGTGGCGTAAGCAGACATTTGACTCTAACTGTATCACGTCTGTAGCAGAAACATAAACAGGAATCTCTCTATATCTGTCCTCTACTAGGGTAAGCAGACATCCAAATCTATATGTATCACCACTGTAACATAAGCAAACATCAGAATCTTTCTGTATCACTCTGTAACGCAAACAGACATCAGAATCTACCTGTACTACGTCTGTAGCGTAGTCAGACGTCAGAATCTCTCTGTATCACTCCAGCCGTGTAATCGGGCATCTCTCTGTTCCACATCACCAGTGTAAGCAGAGACCAGACATCAGGATCTACGTCTACCACTCCTGTAGCGTAATCAGACATCAGAATCTCTCCGTATCACTTTAGTTTAAGCAGTCATAAAAAGTCATTAAAAACACCATCAAAAACGTCCACCGTAAGCAGACTTCACAATCCACGTATCTCTTTACGGTATATAACATGTTGTCACTCTGCATGTCAAGATGTATGACATTTGAAAACTGACATCTGCGTAAGATCTTTGATATAACTATCTTAAGAAAACATAATGCGATGATCAATTTTTACATCTTGATTTTCATTTAGAGGAATTATTATACGTTGCTTTAAGGCACAGTATCAAAAAACATGAGATAAATTGTTACAAAAGTAAAGGATAGTTACGGACAGATACGATTTTGAACACTGTTATTCCAGCATCTGAAGGAAGGTAGCTAGAATATTGTAAGACATTGCAGGTGTTGCTACAATCGCTTCCATTCTGAACACTCACTTTTTTGCGTAGGGTATATTTGCTGTTGGAGGAGTGGGATCTCTACTTCATTATCTGGAGAAAGGTGGCCGGATAAAATTATACGAGTAAGTAGATGCCTACATTATTTTGCGTTTATTTTGCTCTGGTCAGTAACTAAGAGAGTTAATCTGTAAATTGGCTCACAAAGTCATCCATTCCTAAATCACAGTTTCCGCCTGCATATGTATACACAAACATAGCTAAAAACTCTTCCCTTTTTTCATTTGCTTTATAGCATGTGTTAAGCTACCGTAATTAATTACCTTCATCACTCAATTTTTTGTTACAGTTTCAATCCTGATCCGCGCACGAGGCACACCTTCTGGAACCTCATTGTAGGAGGCTCCATACGGGCGCTTGGGCTAGGAATAAACCAATCGTCTGTTCAGCGTATCTCATCTATGAAGACATTGACCGGAGCTAAAGTGTAAGTCAGGATGGCCGATATACACTTTAAGTTTTATACTAGTGCTGTCTCACTGAATGGCCATACAGAATACACCAGATATGACACCTTTCTAAGAAACAGTAACCTGAAACTGGTATTTGAAAAATGGCAAAAAATACTGGCTACCGTCATATACAATTTATGCCACGTGAAATATATCGGTGTCAAATAAGAATTTTTACATGTAGACCCTAAAAGGAGTGGATAAATCAATCACTCAGTCAATTAATCTTGTTCATGCACCCACAGGGTGGTGATGTTGACGTTTCCTGGGTTCTTCTTGTTCTCTTCTTTGGCGAACTTAGAGGGACTCATCGCCTACTCGTATTTCGCCCACACCCACTGCGATCCCCTCGGGGCCAAACTAGTGACTAATCCAAATCAGGTTTGCTGTACATGTATAAATTGCATGATTAAATATGTCATTTTGCAAAACGTTTTAAGCGTTAAACGTTTACTTTACACATCCATTATTTATTGGATGTTTGACATTCGGGTCCATGCTGGTAATATATATTATTAATATTTAGACACATGCATGAAATAACAGTTACAATATGACAAAATGACAGCAGGCCTTGTTCCACAGGTTGCCTGTGGTCATTTGCCGAATTATCACTCTGTCGTCAGTGCTCTTGTTTAACCCTTTGTAGTAGTCTTTCATATTGCAAACGTTTATGCTACTCTGATATCGGATATTCTCAACTATGCACGGTCTTTCAGCACCCTGCAGGTGGTCATGGGTTTCCCCCACGCTCGGTTCCTTACTTGCCTTCGGTAAATCGTCTCAGTGAAGTAGCACTAGATAAAAGAGCAGTGGAATTCCGTCCTTCAACAAGGAGGTACATTACACGTTCATGCTCTCTAAGGGCTCTTTCGTCGTCATATTACTGAAAAATTGTTAAGTACGACGTTAAACGTCAAGCACTCACTCACTCACTCACGAAAGGCAAAAGCTTTGAAACGAGAGAGACTGTTTAGCTGAATGCATTTAGCTGACTGATTTATGAAAGAGCGGTGGAAATCCGTCCTGCAACAAGGAGGTACACGTTCATGCTCTCTAAGGGCTCTTTCGTCGCCATATTACTGAAAAATTGTTAAGTACGACGTTAAACGTCAAACACTTACTCAATCACTCATAAAAGGCAAAAGCTTTGAAGCGAGAGTGACTGTTTAGCTGAATGCATTTAGCCGACTGATTTATGTACTAGAATAAACTCGGTACCTGTAATACTCAACAGAGTTGTCTCATCAATAAAGTCCCCATATGTAGAATGAAACACTGTTTTAAAAAGCGCTTCCGGATCATATATGTCTTGATGTCATATAACATGTTACTGACTCCAAATTTGAGTTACCTTCCCTTTCTGAATTTAGAAATAATTAATTTGACATTTTTTTTTGTTTTCTTTCCCGATTCTACCTTACTTTGTGATGGAATTGTTTAAAAAACAGCCGGGTTTGCCGGGACTTTTCTTAGCGTCATTGTTCAGCGCGTCTCTAAGGTAAGAATATGTACGATTAATGAGTCATGCGCCCTCAAACATTACTCAAACATGGCGGAGTGTGAATGCTGTGCGCAGAGTTTGGATAAGATTCTACACAATTCATTCTATTTCTCAATCGATAGCGTCTATGGTAAAATGGTTAGAACGCCGGGAAACCTGACATCAAACCTGTCTTGGATCCTTCCAATGGTGTTTGGTGCTCAGCACTGAGAGGTCAGAGCAGGGAAGTAGGACTGGTTGGCCCAGTGTTAGTGCAATATAACTGAGGCGTGCTGTCATATGTGGTGTCTTCGGCATGATATTCCAGTAGCGGCAACATGGACTCGCCTTGTTACAAGAACACAAAGTATATATCCACACACCTAATGACTTGTCGTCAAATGACTGAAAGATTGTTAAATATAAGCGTCATGTCCGACATTCGTATTACCATTTGTAGTCCGTAAAGGGCGTTCCAAGTCGATAATCACGAGATCCATTTCCAAAACAACGTTTAACACTAACTCCGAAAGACAAAGTATGTAAGAAAGTATACAAATAAGAAATACGCAACAAATGTTCTCGGCCAGTGAATGGAATCAGCATGCAAATCGCGTAGTGTATAGGTTGTCCGTAATCAATATACGTCTCTCAGCTGCGCTCTGATTACAATTGTACATATATCCCACGTGGCTATCTAATTCAACGCGATGAATATACAGTCGCTGCTCCGGGTTAAGCGGAATTCGACACAGGTTGTAAGGCAAAAGTGCCAGATTACTTACAAGAAAAACTTACAGATGTAACATTAAAGAAAACTAAGAGCGAATGTTTTAGAGTTGTTGGAGTATTCTTAACACAGAAGGCCGGCTGCCATATATTGCATATAAAACGATAATAGATTACGTACATATCCGATGAAGGAAATGGCATTCTCTTGTACAATAATTGACCTAAACACAGTTTTCGCTGTTTTCAGCACACTTTCTTCCGGATTCAGCGCCACGTCTGCCATTCTCTGGAGCGACTTTCTAAACCTTGCTTTCCTAAGGTCTCCGAGCTTGACAGCGACGCTGATAACAAAAAGCACAGGTATATCCGTATTTGAAATGAAAGCGTAATTGGCAAAACTTAATATTGGAATGTAATATTTGTTTCTCCTGCCCCTTACCGTTATCCCAGCGCCAGTAACTCATTTATTCACTGATTTTTCACTGCTGAAATCATGGTGCTCGGATGCGAGTATTAAGCCTACTATTTAAGGATTTACACGAACAATTAGAAGCAAAATAAGCTAACTAAGGTAATGTGACAAAGGGCCGTATTTTACCGGTTACGTGGAACTATTTGCAAGCTTCACACTCTCGTCGCTGTTCTGGTTTTACTCTCTGTGCTGTAAGTGTTATTGTATATTAAACAATAAAAAGACAAGCTGTAATACTTCGACGATAGTAGTTTTTACATTACTGTAAGCTACATTACAGCCATATGGTTAAAAGTGTTCGCCGTCATGTAAGTCAAAACGTCTTAAGCACGGTGTCAATCACCAGTTGGCTAATGAATAAATTAGTATGCAAGATCACTTTTAACATTAAGGAAATAACTGAGAGGCAGTGGGCACTGCCGTTTTCTCAATCACAAGGATAACTTCTTCTCAGAGGATCAGCCATTCTCAAAAATAACGTTTTTTTTTTTCTAACAATACACCTGTACTGGATGAAGGCTTCCGACTTCCATAAAGCTGACCTCCATCGTATAAGTTAAAAATTCTTGAGTATTGTCAGAAGTCCATAACTTAGAAGAATGCAACTTTACTTTAGGTTGTCTTCACGGTATTTTACACTTTTTTTGGATCTTTAGCACCTTATGTGATCTCTCTGTGCAGCCATGTATTTTTCTTTCTCTCTGATGCACGGGAAACGTTTGAGAAACGGCTGATTCTTGATGGGTTCCAAACACGGATGTGTTGAAATAGACTTAAAAAAAATTACAACGGAATGTTTGTAAAAGGACAACAGTGTCTTTGATAGCGATTGTTTTATAGTTGCGTGGAAATATAAAAATAGTCACTGGGTTCTTAACTGCATAGCAACAATGATCAACGATCATTAATAAGGAGTATCGGTTTTTAATAAGGAGTATCGGTTTCAAAGTGTGGCCAATTCTTGTATCAGACGTTTATATTAAGATTTCCCATGATGCAGTTCACAATTCCACCCAAGAGGTTGGCATATTTCTCCACCAGTTAGCGTGCTATGGTGACGAGCTATAGGGATGTTGCATACATTTAGGTAATGGACTTCTGTTATTGTGTTAATCGGCTATCGAGTAATCAAATGAACATAGCTTAGGTTTAGATTTTTCTTGAATATGTTTGTCGTTTGCAGTGCTATTTCTGGGCTGTCTGGCTATTGGAATAGCATTCCTTGTCATGCAGATTGGAGGGCCTCTAAATCAGGTAAAACTGACACGTTACCTTTTCAGGCCTGGTTTCTTCCCTATATGTATACATACTATATAGCGTGTCGACTATCATATAAGAAAAGGGGCCAGCGTGCACAGCGTGCTGACGCACCACGATCACCCAGGAACCTCTGACCAATGTGGTCGCCTCTGAGTTCAAGTCCAGCTCACGTTTTGTCCAGTTCTATCCCGAAAAGTCTGGTAACAACTGGTCGTGAATTTCTCATGAACCCTATCCGGTTTCCTGCACCACCCCACCCCACCCCCACCCACCATTCTCATAACGTCCGGCGTTGCAAAGTGAATTATTACTGATTACAACTGAGACCAGCAATCAAAAAAGTAAATAAATTAATAAACCATATAAGCAAAATGTTCTTGAGTTCTTTGAACATGAATTAAATGTACAACCCTTTTCCCGGTGGTTAAATTCCCCTTAGAGAGAGGCCGTAGCCTTATATTCTATCATAAGGTGAAACCACAAGGCTATAGGGCTCTGGAGTAGAGAGAGCACAATGGAACCACTAAGGTTACGTACTTGTATAATGTATGTATGGTTTTATTTTTCTGTGTTAACAGATTTCTGAGACAATTCTTGGATCGATGGGTGGACCCACTAACTGGCATCTTTGTCCTCGGAGCACTTTTCCCATCAGCAACAGCTAAGGTAGGTCTTTTGTCGTTGTTGTTGTTGTTACAACCAGATAATTTGGAAGAATATTTTAGTTGTACGATGGCGGTCAGTATAATATTGGTGGAAGCAAGAGGACTACGTAACGACAATAAGTCATTAGTTGTGTACATATACTGTCTTCTTGTGGCAGGGTAAGCCCATGCCGCCAAAGTGATGCCACCACTGCCGGGTCATGCAGAAGACACCAGACGTGACGCCTCACCCAGTTATAATACACACTTGCACTTTGCCAAACAGTTCTGTTTCAGTGCTCTATCCGCTCGGTGTTTAGCCCAAAACGAGGCTTGCTTAAAATATAGGGGTGTTGTCTAACACGCTTGGGCGATGATAAAGAATTGAATATAAAGCATACAACGATTAGTATACATTTGTCTTGTTTGCCCCCACCTTTGTAGGTACCCATAAAGAATCACGTTTTTTACTTATGCGCGTATCAATTAGTCTATTTTATGGCTCTAAAATGTCAATTGTTACATCCGGGTGTCTTGACTTCTACGGTCTTGATTGTGGCGTGCGTGCCTGTTTCTTTGAGCTGGGCTAACATGAATGGGTTGGCAGCTGGTAATTGGGGTTCTGTCGAATCTGCGCATTTGTAATGTTTGTTCAGTTCAACACCAAACAGTGCTAGCAGTCCCGCAGTACAACTTTCGAGAACAGGTTATTGTTTCTGGTTGTGAAGAAGGTAGATATATAAAGGGTCGTTGTTCTAATATAATTTGAGACTATTTTGACCTGATATGTGATGGAATTGTGTATTGGGGAGACCATAGTAGAGACTTATAACCGTTGTTTACCTCTTTGTTGGAGTCAATTCTGACACTTCCCCTGTTGAAAAAAAAAAGAAAAAAAAAAAAACATGTGTTGGTATACGATATTAATCCAAGACGTCTACAAACAAAACAAAAAAAAATACGCTATGCAGAAGTGTGCTATTGGTATATGATGCATCAATTTCAATATAATCCAAACTACACTGTCTCATAAAGGGTATCCAACTTGTATAAAATGATCATTCCAGGGAGCCATCTCCAGGTCCATTGGTGCTTTCGCTTTGGTTTTCTGGATTGCTATGGGTTCCAGTTTTCACCGCTGACTGTCAAGACCCCATACCTTCCTGCTGCGCCGATTGATCAATGTCCCGGTTATAACAACTCTGCAGGCAATCTAACAATGGCTGCCTGGAATGCCAGCGACTATATGTCCACGGGAGTGCCCGTTGCGGAGAATGACATACCCGTGGAACTGCCTGAAAAGATATACAGGGAATACTCAGGCGTTGAGTAAGTATGGTATGGCATGTGTGCTGGACGGGAGTATAAGGTCCTTAGTATTTCTTTTAAGCAAAGGGAATGTATCTAACTCAAGGAAGGGCATAGAGAATGCATTAAAAATTTACAAGGCCGGGTGTCGGTTTCCGGTTGAAATTGCCCCTGTCGAAATATGATGTTATATGCAGGCTTTTAGGAGGCTATATACAAATTGTCAGCATCGTGATTTGCACACCAGGACAACTATTGACTACCATGAAAAGTGTTAAAATTTTGTATCCAAGGTGTTAACTGAGATTAACATAAACGTATGTTGACATGAATCCAATTTACGTCATTCTAATGTAGCTTTCTATTTCTGCTTCCAGCTCCTTCCTGTCCTACATTTACTCACTCTCCTACATGTGGTACTCTCTAATAGGGATGATTTTGACAGTGTCGTTTGGTCTGATTGTTAGCCATGCAACAGGTGAGGGAGAATCGTTTCCAAGAAGTTCTTTACATGTCAAATGTCCGATCGACCATAACTAATGTGTAGATTTACTTGTAGGAAACATAAAGTGATAAGGCTAAAATCGCTCTACTGTATCCATTTTTGCGTAACTTCATGTAGGTAAAGTTTGATTTATCAGATGTATTTGCCAAATGGCAGAGTAGATGAAAAATTATTACAGTGCGGCGCAAGTTCTGTATGATATTTAGTTTACTGTATTTTGTCCCACAAAATTTGTCCATCTTTGATTCGCTAAAGCGTAGTTCTCATGTGATATCACACCCTTCGGTCCAGATTTGGATGGTTCAATTTAAAAAGCAGATAATATATTTTGAGCTATTTAGGAAGAGCGGTGGAATCACACTTAAACTTTAGTTTTTGACGTGGTTGGTAACTTGATGACTTAAAAGATAGACCTTTAATGAAAAAATCTTCCTGTACCATGAAGTGGGCGATGTTAAAGCAGCAGAAAGCACAATATCGCGTCAATCGTACCACTCATATATGCACATCAGCTTAAAAGGCAAAACGGTGTTCGGGTGGCAAGCGGAAACAGCTAATACTTCGGGTTATAGAAATAACTCACACCTGACCGGATAACACTAATAACATGGCGGCGCATTCGATTGTCTCAATATGCGCGATTTAGTTTACTTTGAACAGCGATATCTCGGTTATGCAACATCACACACACAATAAAAAAATTATTTTAAGGTATCCACTTTGATACGTCCCTTATGGTACTGGTGGTTTTCTTCATAGGACTCTGGTTCGTATCAGTAAAAATCATAGAATATGACGTTACACAACAATCCAATACATAAATATATGTATAATGAGGGTGAGTTTTTTTTTTTGAAAACAAGACGTTGTAAGGGAAAGAAGATCGCCGTTAAAATTTTAAGAAAGAAGGCGATTAATGGAGATCAAAGAAAAAAGAGGCACATGAACGTGAAACAACCTCACGAAGAAATGTATATCGATAAGCATATTTATGGAAACAAGTAAATATTGTACATGCTATAGTTGTTATATTATTATAGCCAGCTTCCCTCAGGGCAATCCCGTATGTCCTTTGACACATTTTCATTCCTACAGGTGCCAACCCGCCCGGAACAATTGATCCGAAGTATATCATACCAATATTCGACCAGCTTTTTTGCTATTTACCAAGTTCTGTCCGGGATAAACTTCGATACGGCAAAGACTTTATACCAAAAGATGAGGTAAGATACAGAAGGCTTAAGCTCCTCCCACGACCCTTGGATTGTTGCCGTAATGGTTGATTTCAGTATAATTTCACGCCTATCAAAACAGCTGAATATCCCGTATTTGTTTATTTATTTATTTACTTGATTGGTTTTTTACGCCGTGCTCAAGAATATTTCATTTATACGATGGCGGCCAGCATTACGGTGAGAGGAAAGCCGGGGAAACCCCGTATTTGTTGCTGGGCTTTAGAAAAATGGGAGAAGATGAAAATTTTGCTGCCACTGTTTTAATCAACAAGAGCTGATAAAATTTTCCTGTGTTTGTTGGAGGAGGTAGAGGAATTTGATCTAATTTTTTAAAAATGTGTTTGCGTTTGCTACATGACGTAAAAGAAGAACCGATTAAAACTCTTGTCGCCTTTGTTGTAGGACGTGAAGGAAGAGGAGTTGATTAAAGTCACTGATGACGGAGATATGTATCTTATAGTGGAGCCGGTCGTGGAAACAGATTTACCTAACGACACCAAATCCTTAGTGGATGAACAGAGATCTGCACTCCTGGAGCAAAGGACTATTACTGGCAAAATAGAATAAAGGTTTTCCCATGCCTCATGCTTATATACAAACATGTTGTCCAGCTGTCTTAAAGGGATAAGGAATTGACGCTAATTGGCTGGCAGTAGAGATAGGGTTTCATGGGTAAAATTTTGCAGCCACGGTCTGACTTAAATCAATGTACCATACATAGAATTCAGTTCAGGCAAGTCATACCCTGGACCTGTCTGTTTCTCAAATAAGCCAATCAGAATCGATCCTGTATCCCTTTAAACGGAATTTATATATACCTTACATTTCGTTCAGAAAGTAATTGTCACATTTTATACAGCTATATAAAGTACATAACTTCAATGCCTTGAGCGCAAGTCCTATCTCTACATAACTGGACATCACAACAGGTTTACCTACTCTGTCGTGCCAAAGAATATGCGAGGATAACGTTGTGAGCAACGACTACCAAAACAGCACGAGCCTAGTACTGCTTTGGTTTATTTTCTTGCCATGATGTTTCCAAGTCAAGGGGAAATTAGACCATACCGGACCTTCTGTGGAAAACATATCACTCCTTTAAGGAAAGCCAATTTGTGGGTTTACAACAAAGGAGGTTTGTACATGCCCGACAGGTGTCGCTGCAGGTCACTCATCGAGAAGTCGTGCGCTGAAAAACATTATCCGGTAGACTGCATTCACTCGTCGTAAGTTTCCCGAAGCTATGCATTAGGCCTACCAAGCTTGGACACGTTTTACAAAGCTCTCTGTGATTACACTGCGTCAAACCGATTTGCTCGGGACAGGAATGTCTTTGATTGTAGGGGAGAGCGGGGATGGTTCGGACACTTTTCACGAATGTCTCTTAAATACCCAAACTTATCAGGGAAAAGGTGTCATGAGTGCACCACAGTAAAGTTGCCCGTGCCAGCTGTCTGCAAAACAAGAATCCCATTCTAGTCTCTTAAGAGTTGCTGCTATAATGAAGGAGACATCTTTGTGTCGAACTGTCCGAACCCTCCCGAAATGTTGGGATACACTGGACAGGCCGGTGGGTACCTCCGGACAGCATGTAATGTAAGGTATCGTAGAGGCATTGGCGTTTGACTGCATCTCGCAAGAAGCAGTGCGGACTTCTGGCATTGAAAACATAAACAGAAATATCTGAAAACGTTCAGTTTTTTCTTTTTTATTGAACTTT
Organism: Liolophura sinensis; assembly: GCF_032854445.1. NCBI lineage: Eukaryota > Metazoa > Mollusca > Polyplacophora > Chitonida > Chitonidae > Liolophura > Liolophura sinensis. The sequence continues at coordinate 2,946,074 of NC_088296.1, read as the reverse complement.
GAGAACTGGTGTGCGACTCATAACATTCGAGTCGAATACCCGCATTAACTGAATTAATGATGTATGTATGAAAGACAAAAGCAAACATTTGCAATTCCCAAAACATTGAAGTATACAGGTGCTTTATGTAGGACGCGTATTGGTGCACATTTTGCACATCTGACGAAATGTAAGTTCTAAAAATAAAGCATGTATGACCTCTCTGTTGTTGAACGATTTACTTCAACGCACAACCAGTCCATCAAACGAAAATGCAAACTTGATGTATCCACTTAAGCGCTTGTTGGACACCACCAGAGGGCTGGGCAGTATCCCCCTTATCTGATTGATGTTAACAGACGCCAAATCCTCGACATGCGGGTAAATGAATGCATTGGCAACTTTTGACGATTTTCTGAGATAGGAAATGTCAAAGTCATTCTCTTCGTCCTTACGCGAAGTGATCTTTCCAATGTAATGGACATGGTTTTGAAATTCAACAAGAACAAAGTCATTTTGTTCTGGGTCTCTGTCCAGAGGCGCATCAACAAGGTGGGAACTGTCCTCTTCATCGGAGGCTTCCGATTCATCGTGTTCTGTCATTTCGCCATCAGAGCTACTGCTACTGCTACTGCTTTCCGCTTTTTTAGCACCCTTCCGTTGCTGAAACAAGGAGATCTTCCTGGCTCTAATGGATTTGCTCTTCATTTCTTCGATAGCTGATTTTTCAGGCGTATCTGTTGCTATCATGCATTTACCACGTTTTTGGCCTGTTTGACCTTTCCTCTCAGGGGCTTTTGGAAAGGGGGCAATGTCAGACGGACTTACAGGATTTGAGGTTTCCCCAGACTGACCAGGCGCAGCGTTCGAAACCGGAATAGGCGCCATATTTGGCGACTGGCCGCCCTTCTCCGATGGGTGTGGCCTATCCGTGACAGAGGACATCAAGAAATCTTCCTCCCCAAACACATCGCGGTCAAATGGACAAATTCCTGTGCACCGGAATGCCGACTTTATGTTTGTTGGCGTTGCAGCTCTGTCCCATGCTGTTGCCACAAGAGGCGGTAAGTCGTAAATGGACAGAGTCTGGCCCTGGTGGCTGAGCATCCAGCTGTCGGCTGCTTGGTTGTAGAATGTTTTAAAGGGACCAAAAACACAGCGATCTAAGGGCTGCAGCTTATTCGATGTGTGAGGCGGCAGGATTAAGATAACGACGCCGTTTTCTTTGGCATAATTGAGACCATCAACAGACAGGTGTGAATCGTGGTTATCCAGAATGAGGAGAATTTTCTTGTCTTGAGTGGATCTGGTGTGTTGGACAAGATGTTTCAGCACTAGTAAGAAATTCTCACTTGTCATCCACCCTGACTTATGGACAGGACCAAGGGCACCAGCCGGAGCTCCAGACATCATGCGGGCAGCGTCCATGCGAACCCTGGGGAAGACGAAGGCTGGGGGTAGGGCATTTCCATTTGCGCAAATAATTCCCGCCACTGTCACAAGTTCTCCCCGTTCTCGAGATGTTGCTTGACCCACCTGATGAGCACCTTTATGAGCGATGACTTTTGGAACACGCTGCACTGTTGTGCACCCAGTCTCGTCCAGATTGAATATTTCTGATTCATTGAAATTGTAGCGTTGAATGACTTCCGCAAGTTTATCTTGAAACACCTTTAGGTTTGTCCGGTTAAAACTTGTCATGCACGCTAGGCTGGTCGCTTCAGGGCTACGGATACTAAGACTTTTGTTTCTGTGAAGAAAACCGGTTAACCAGTCTTTGCCAGCCATTTTGTTTGTTGCCCAGGTTTCAGGTGTTCTGATGTCATTCTGTCTTGCATATTCATAAGCTAGCCTGCGCAAGGCCTTGGGTGTTAAGCCGTAGTACATGGCATAGCATTTCAATAAATACTCCGTTAGTTGTTGTTCCATTTCCTGAGAAAACACCTGCCTGGTATTGAACTCGCCAACCTTGAACAGGAAACCTTTTCGAGCTTTGTCCACATAATCTTTCAACGTTGATTTTTTGACATTATGTAAATCTGCAGACTTTCGCAATGACAGATTGCCGTCAAGCACATCTTGTACAGCTCTCTCCATATCTACCGGCTTCACAACTCTCTCAGTTTTCCGTTTATACATTCTAGGCATCCTGAGAGGCGTCTTATAGAAATTCTGCAAAACAAAAACATGAGTTGTAGGGATGGTTCGGACGCATGGGGAAGATTCGGACAGCTGTCCGAAGTATCCCCGCATGTTATTGAAGAAATAAAAATGGTCGAGTGGGAAATTTCCGCAGGACAGGGATACAGTTCTACACCTAAATCATGTCGCATGGGCACAGCTTTCAGGGGGTATGGTAGGTTTGTTGAACATCTAAACTTAACCCGTGCATACAGTTACAACGCACCGACGAAAATATACATCAGAAACGGGGAAAAATTAAAGTTTCCATACCTGTAGAAGTCGAAGACCTGTCAAAACTCCCCATGTGACTGTTGTTGTTGTTTTAACACTTGGAAACTATCTAACCAATCATAGATGTCGTGACAAGCATTGTTTGGCAAAAATGTGCAGTGTCCGAACTATCCCGCTGTACGAACCATCCCCGCTCTCCCCTATGCAGTTGTGGATACTACGCCGGGAGTAGGTTACGGATTCTCGGTCAAAAAGATATTGGTTGGTAGCAGATGAACTATGTGAGCGAAACGTCCACGATAAAGCATGGTTACTTGCGACCCACTGGCTCTGTTACTACACAATACATCAAATTTCCACCCCAGCCTTGATTTGAGGCTTACATGTAGCTCTCCAGCTTTTCGTCATACAGTTACATAGAGGTGTTGTGCCTATATCCGAACTCTATATACACTGGACAGATACCAACGCACTGAATTTCTAATATATCCGTTGGTTGATCGATTTACCTTACTTATGGCAGGTTTGATGATTATTTACAATGTAGCTTATATATGTACCGATGTTGATTAAATTGAACAGGTGCGACAAGACTTTCCGTCAAAAACCCAAGCAAACATGACTGGGATTTGAACTCACACGCCCAGGTTAAATGACTACTGGTTTGAAGTAGCAATGTGCCATTTAAGAACACACACGGTTCATCAGAGTCTTAGGGTTCCAGTTCAGTCACCAGAAACATAAACGTTATCATTAATATTCCAAACCTGGTTTGTGCTCTCCACGGCCACATTGGACAGGTGCCAATCATCTGAGGTGAGAGCTACGCCTTAAATCACTTAGCCAGCGAGATGTATATTTGTAATACACTGGCAAGTTTATATTGAGAGGAGGTTTATATTGAGAAATGAATTGTACCGACGACTGATCTCCGGCTCCTGTCAATTCATTTCGGATGCATGCTGAAAAAAGTTAGATATCACGTTGGTTGAATACCGAGTTATGATGTTTTAGAGTTTATTAAATTGACATACACTTCATGAGTTCTTGGGTGTTCTTTTACTACATAAGTGCACAGGAATCCTTGGCGTTGATGTTGAAACAGCGCAAACGAATCCTTCACACTGATGTAGCGTGACTGAACCACTGTACTTGTGCTTACTCACTGTAAACAAAACTAGACACTGATTCTCAAACACTGTACAAGATTCCATAGAATCCATAGAAACTCTGGGTTTTTATTTACAGTAAAAGAAAGCTAAAATGTGAAGTAAGGTTCATCAGACAGACAGCTGAAAACTATGGGTAGAAATACCTTCGAATATTTTTGGCAGATTTGTTGAAAGGCATTCAAAATTTTGAATACTATGGTGGGCTTTATGAGCCATACTGACGGTATCTAGGAACACTGACGTTACATCACCTCTATGGTGGGCTTTATGAGCCACACTGATGGTATCTAGGAACTCTGACGTTACATCACCTCTATGGTGGGCTTTGTGAGCCATACTGACGGTATCTAGGAACTCTGACGTCACATCACCTCTGTGGTGGCTTTATGAGCCATACTGACGGTATCTAGGAACTCTGACGTCACATCACCTCTATGGTGGGCTTTGTGAGCCATACTGACGGTATCTAGGAACTCTGACGTTACATCACCTCTATGGTGGGCTTTATGAACCATACTGACGGTGTCTAGGATCTCTGACGTTACATCACCTCTATGGTGGGTTTATGAGTCACACTGATGGTATCTAGGAACATTGACGTTACATCACCTCTATGGTGGGCTTTGTGAGCCACACTGACGGTATCTAGGAACACTGACATTACATCACCTCTATGATGGGCTTTATGAGCCACACTGACGGTATCTAGGAACACTGACGTTACATCACCTCTATGGTGGGCTTTATGAGCCACACTGACGGTATCTAGGAACACTGACGTTACATCACCTCTGTGGTGGGCTTTGTGAGCCACACTGACGGTATCTAGGAACACTGACGTTACATCACCTCTATGGTGGGCTTTATGAGCCACACTGACGGTATCTAGGAACACTGACGTTACATCACCTCTGTGGTGGGCTTTATGAGCCACACTGACGGTATCTAGGAACACTGACGTTACATCACCTCTATGGTGGGCTTTGTGAGCCACACTGACGGTATCTAGGAACACTGACGTTACATCACCTCTATGGTGGGCTTTATGAGCCACACTGACGGTATCTAGGAACACTGACGTTACATCACCTCTATGGTGGGCTTTATGAGCCACACTGACGGTATCTAGGAACTCTGACGTTACATCACCTCTGTGGTGGGCTTTGTGAGCCATACTGACGGTATCTAGGAACACTGACGTTACATCACCTCTGTGGTGGGCTTTGTGAGCCATACTGACGGTATCTAGGAACTCTGATGTCACATCACCATTTTTGCTGATGTGGTCACCAGAGGAAAGGATTTTGGGGGGAATATTTCATCAGTAATCTTTTTCTCATGAGTGAAAAGAATTATTCCAACATTCAGTGTCGTGATTAGAGTTGAAAGACTTCATGTGACCTCCGAATTCCTAACGTCTGAGAGTATTGTCCATAAAGACCACCTTAGATTTCAAATGTCTGAACACCTTTCTCTGTCTTCATAAACATGTGAGAAGATAAATGAAAGTATATTTGCGCCTAATTTTAAGTAGTCTATTTAGTGTTACAGACTTCTATGCTTAGAGGCCTTTTCCTCTGAGTGGGTGTCGATTTTGGTGACTCAAAAAATATGATGTGCTCAAAACGTCGGTTAAAACAAGGGATCTATTCGAATATTATGTTTTCTTATTTTATCCATCACCTTTTTTTGCGATCAAACTGGCGAGCTTTTGTGATCTCTTGTATTAACCTGCGTTTGGACCACATTATTTTGTAGTTCATTAGAATTATCTTCTGTAATACAGATAGGAAAACCAATCCGCATTGGGCGCAAAATCTTTTATTCATATAACTAATAACACTATCGAGAGACCTCCGTCGCCGAGGTTGTTAGCTTACCAGCGCGGCGCTAAAAAAACCCCCCAAAAAACCCCAAGGAGCCTTTCATAAATTCAAGTTCACCTCAGGCTGACTTTTTCTCCGTCTATAGTGGGGCTATCTGTCAGCAAACTGCGGATGGTTTCGGGCGGCCCCTGCCCGGTTTCCTCCTACCACAATGCTGGCCTCCTGTCGTATAAGTGAAATATTCTTGAGTACGGCGTAAAACACCAATCAAATAAATAATTAAATAGGTGCGTCACACCTATTGTTAAATGTGTTTTTCTTTTCAGTAAACACGTACCCTGCAAGTGGAAATTCAGCATTCACTTTTGGAGAGGGTGACTGGTTCAGAAATTGAGATAATATGTTTAAGACTATTATTTGCATGAACGTCAAAGATGTTAAAGGGATAAATCAAAATTATGTTAATTTGGACATTGGCGTGATCAGAGAGTCAAAATTAAATACATTGAAACTTGTACAAGTACAAAATCGAACAATCGGGAATATTACAGATGAATTATATAGATGAAGTATGATAGAGTTCTGAAGTTCTCAGAGTGAGTGAGTGCTTGGGGTTTAACGTCATATTTAGCAATTTTTCAGTGATATGAGGACCAGTTCTCAGACGCATTTCCGCTATTCCAATATTAATGATTAATAGTCCAGAGATAAGCACCTGTATTATACTTTAACTGGGGCTGTGGATGACAGACGGCAGCATATGTCGGCAAATTCTCATAAGTGGTGTGTTTGACATTTGGATTAGGGAAGACACTGACCGCTTTATGTACCAACAGGCTCATCAAATGTCTGATTGGGGTTTACTTGACTGCTGATTTCTATAATGACCCATCCGTGATAGCCGACGCCAGTCCCAAGGGATTGAAGGGTATTACGTCTGCCAAGGAGGTTTTGTGTTTGCGCCTGTCTGTCTCTATTCCTTTTTCCCCCTACCCCCTCTATTCTCCCCCCCCCCCCCCCCCCCCCCCTATGCTGCCCATCTCTCCACTTCTCTCTCTCCCCACTTTTGCCATACTATAGATATGCCAGAGAAACGTGGCATCATCGTATAAGCCAAACACTGGTCTACCCTATCGTCACCAAACTGTGATTGTGTGAGGAGTCGTATCTGGTGTCTTCCGATTGGTGTGTAAGTGATTCAGCACTCTGCAAATGATGCTCATTGCCTACTAAGGGAGATAACCTAGTGATATACATGTATCCTGAATAATGTTGAAAAGTAACCTTCTGCAACAATCTAAATAAATAAATAAATCTATAAATAAATAAATAAATAAATAAATAAATAAATAAAATTAAATGCAAGCAAGCAAGTAAATTAAGGACAGGGTGATGTAAATTGGCGTGATATTATAAAAGCAGATTTGTTTTATACAGGGTGTGCAGTTGTAGTGCTCACATGCACAATAATATAATTATTTTTTCGGTTTTAAAAGAAACATTGCAACCTATACTGTCTCGGGAACTGCCTCACATTATTTTGTGCTCTATTTTTGACTGATTTATTTCAATGGTGTTTACCGTAAATGACCTAAAATTTTGCGGTCACAACTCAATTCAATTTGTTAGATTCTGTGAATCCTGTTGAGGTGCGCTTGGTGCGTTTGAGGCCTTTTTTGGAAGGTAGGAAGAAACATGGCCTTTTACATCAAAAGTTTATATTTGTGAACAAATTTGCAGATAAAAGTTTTGAGTCAGTCGTTAGGTACAATAAAGTAATTATTTATTTTGTTATTTATTTATTCATCTTTCGCATTTTCAAGCGATGACGTGAATTAAATGTCTATATCTGCAGTTTAGTGAAGAGATTCCTTTTCCTGGGTTTCTGTCAGTTATTTTCAAGAGGTGATTCAACAAAGCCACTTTTGACATTGGTATACTTTTTCATTTGTTTGATGGGAGTTTTACGCCGTCCTTAATAATATTTCACTTGCACAACAGACGCCAGTACAACTTATGGTGGGAGAATCCCTGGGGGAACCCACAACCAACCGCAAGTTGTTGGCAGACCACCGACATACGACTTGTGAGGAAGCCGTCATGAGCTGGACTTGAAATCACAGCGATCACAATGGTGACATTCTCCTGAGCCATTGTGCGCGGTTCGATCCTCCAAATTACCTTATTTTAAATGTCATCTTGCAGAGGATGATAGTACAATTTTTGCTTTAGCGTCGAGTACACTTACCGCCAGGCAACAATTGATAGGCACAGTTTTGGACTAGAATTTGAAGTTCTTTTTGGTAAAGACTAGATCTGTACTGAGCTTAAGTCACCTTTGGGCAAACTCTGTACTGAGCCTTTATCCGCTTATGGCTATATCTGTACTGGGCCTAAGTCACCATTAAGATCTCGTCCCCTGGGTGGCCGTTTACATTGGCATTAAATCGCTTCTGGCTGATTCGATGAAATGACATTAGTCTGTAATGTGAGTCCATCCAAATCCCAAGGGGACGGGTTTACTACCAAGCGGAAATGTCACTAACATATAATTGAGATACAAGGATAATACAAAGCTTTTCACAGGACAAGTAAAATATCGCGGAATCAGAAACTGTACCGTAAATTCCCGACAAGTTCGTCCACCTACACTAAAAAAATCTCTTAACTGTAACAGATAGTCTTTTGTCTGAGTGGGGGCCTCCTTGGCTCAGTTAGGTAGCACTAATGCAGTGTAATGACCTAGTAGCCTCTCACCAATGCGATCGCTGTGAGCTCAAGACCAGTTCATGCTGGCTTCCTCTCCGGTCGTTAGTGGGAAGGTCTTGCAGCAACCTGTGGATGGTCGTGTGTTTCCCCCGGGCTGTGCCCGGTTTCCTCGCACCATAATGCTGGTCGCCGTCGTATAAATGAAATATTCTTTAGTACGGCATAAAACACCAATCAAATAAATAAATAAATTTGTCTTAGTGATGCTAAAATGTATTTTGTTATTGGAGCAGATTACTGTGTTAAATATAAAACTTATATTCTATTTATTCAACAGAAAGATTGTATTAGACTAACAGGATATTTTGTTGAATATGACAGAATATTATGTTATGATAACAGAATACATTCGGGCATTACTCCGACAACAGGTTTTCTGTTAAAAATAACACATTGATTTTTTTAGCGTATGCAGTGCATGATCTAATATATCATAGGGCTGTTCTATTATTTTGACAGGTTGGACAGATATGTATATAAAATATACCAGAAATGAGGTCTAACTGTAATATATACAAACACCATTTTAAAACCGGTGGGTTACTTATGAATAACTATTTCTTGAACTACTGATGCTATGAAAACAAAAAAGCCCCTACATGATCAGTTTTACTTGACCTACAGATTTTAATCTTCAAAACGGTTTTTAAACGTAAATTCAAATTTCATCCAGTTTTTATACGTTACTTATCGAGTTTGTTGAGTATGTAGGGTAGCTGTAAAATATCTTTTTTCACAAACTGACCATAAACAGCGCATATGCTATATTGATTATGAAGGGAGTGATTCGTGGAAATACGAATTAGTATCACCTGTTCCTGTTATTTAGGCCACCATTACGTTACTGGCCCAACATTCAGTGAACATGGCAACAAATGCATTTGATATAATGTGTAAAACATGGCGATTGGGTCACATTTCTGGAAGTTTGATGGGCTTTTCGCTATTCCCCCCCAAATACAAGAAGGATTTGAGAGATAGTTCCATTATTTCCATTTCTAATCTGTGGGATTCCGCATCAAAGCACTGGTTGCCGGATATGACATGGAACGGCTTTGTGTGGCCTCCACGACGATTACTATGGACTCCCGGGGGGACAGAAATATGTCAGGCAAGGCCATTGTGCAAGTTATCTTTTGATCCTGTATTCGTGTGGTATGGATTATTTTTTCAGTTTTTTTAATTGATTGCTGTTTGATGCCATCCTCAAGAATATTTTATTTATAAATCGGTGGTTAGGTTTGTCAGCTTGTATGTGCCTTTAATTTGTTTCCGATGGAAATTAACCAGGTGCCATTGGGATACGTTTTCCCGCGCAATGGCGACTCGGGTCCAAGCTGGATTTACCATTCTTCCCTGGTAATAAATGATAAGTATGTAACTGGTGGGTTTGCCCACCAATCTAAATGACAGAATGAATAAAGCACTACATGGCCTCAGTTAGCCTGTTGGCTTAGTACAATGACTTATGCAGGAGATTTACATCAATGTGACAGCTGTGAGTTCAAGTTCAGCTCATGCTGGCTTCCTCTTCGGTAGTACATGTGAAGGTCTTCCATCAGCCAGCGGGTGGTCGCGTTTTTCCCCTGTGCTCTGTCCGGTTTAATCCCACCAAAATATAAGTAAAATATCCTTGAGTACGGCCTAAGACACAAATCAACAAATAAATATATTTTGACGATGCTCTGACATGTTTCAGTCAGTCAGTCAGTCAGTCAGTCAGTCAGTCAGCCAGTCAACCAGTCAACCAGTCAACCAGTCAGTCAGTCAGTCATTCAACCAATCGATAATTGGTTTTGCCTGAGCTTATTGTTGATTCAGAAATGTTTGCTAATACGATAGCGGTCACCTTTATAAGAATCACCTTTATAAGAGTCACGATCCAGGCTACATTGGTAGTATGTCAGCCATGTTATGAGCAGGACATTGCAATAGGGGTAAAACTTTCCCCAACACATACCGACTAATGGTATACCATCTAAAAACATACCTTCTAAAGACATACCTCCTTAAGACATACTTTCTAAAGCCATTCATCTAAAGCCATTCCATCTAAAGACATACCTTCTAAAGACATACCCCCTAAAGACATACGGTCTAAAGCCATTCTATCTAAAGACATACCCTCTAAAAACATACCTCCTAAAGACATACGGTCTAAAGCCATTCTATGTAAAGACATACCCTCTAAAGACATACCTCCAAAATGTATACCCTCTAAAGACATATCTTCTAAAGACGTACCTTTTAAAGACATACCCTCTAAAGACATACCTTCTAAAGACATACCTTCTAAAGGCATACCTCCTAAAGACATAACCTCTAAAGACATACCCTCTAAAGACATACGGTCTAAAGCCATTCTATCTAAAGACATACGGTCTAAAGCCATTCTATCTGAAGACATACCCTCTAAAAACATACCTTCTAAAGACATACGGTCTAAAGCCATTCTATGTAAAGACATACCCTCTAAAGAGATACCTTCTTAAGACCTACCTCCTAAAGACATACCTCTTAAAGACATACGGTCTAAAGCCATTTCATCTAAAGACATACCTCCTAAAGACATACCTCCTAAGACATACTGTCTAAAGCCATTGCATCTAAAGGCATACTATCTAAGGCATTCCAGCGAAAGAGATTCCTCCTAAAGACATACGGTCTAAACTCATTCCATCTAAAGACATACCATCTAAAGCCATTTCATCGAAAGACATTCCTCCTAAAGACATTCCTTCTAAAGACATACCTCCTACAGACATATGGTCTAAAGCCATACCATCTAAAGACATACCGCCTAAAGACATATTAACTAAATACATACTAGAAAAGACATACTCTCTATAGACATACCGTCTAAATACATATCGATATACCTGTTAAAGATATACCTGCTAAAGATATACAATCTAAGGGCATACTGTCAAAAGACATAACATTTAAATATACACCGTAAGGGGAGTGTTGCTGTCGACTAGCGGGAAACTTCCACCCCTCGTGCCTGGCTTAAACTTCCTTACTTAAAGCCGCCTAACCAGCCTCATCTGGAATCAAACTCGCCACCTCCTGTGGTTAAAATGGAGCCAGGGGGAGTTACTTAAACTCTGTAAACCTCACAGCGTATCAATTGCGTGTATAACACATGGCAAGCGGAAGATTTGGCTAGTGGACAAGAAATGCTGCAAACATAATAAACTGACTGTCATTAATTTTTTTATACAGTATTCTTGCATAAACCAGGATTCTGCTGGTGGACTAACCATCTTCGAGGTCTGGCCCGTGTGAATTGTTTTAATGTGATTGAAAGCACTTTTAATAATTCTAGACCAGTGACGTCTAATAAACTGCTATTACAACATTGGCTTTTTTGTTACCTAGCTGTGCTTAATTTGCTGCCATTTAAACATTTATATGAACAGTTAGAATAAAATCCCAAGTGATATAAACTGACAAGAGATTGGGTTTTACAAGTGGCCATTTGCCAACTAACACACTGTCGTCGCTGATCTGGTTTTACTCTCTATATTGTACGTCTATCACACTGTCGATGCTGATCTGGTTTTACTCTCTATGCTGTACGTTTAGCACACTGTCGTCGCTGATCTGGTCTTTCTCTCTATGCTGTACGTCTATCACACTGTCGTCGCTGAACTGGTCTTACTCTATATGCTGTACGTTTACCACAGTGTTGTCACTGCTCTGGTTTTACTCTCTATGCTGTACGTCTATAACACTGTCGTCGCTGATCTGATTTTACTCTCTATGTTCTAAGTCTTTTATTATATTTCTAAGTTCAGTATTGCGGCATGCTTCGACCACTCCGGATTATTACACCTTTATACTTGACCCCAACAATAAAAAAAAAAAAATAAAAAAAAAAAAAAAAAAAAAAAATAAATAAAAAATAAAATAAAATAAATAAATAAATAAATAAATAAATAAATAAATAAATAAATAAATAAATAAATAAATAAATAAACAAATAAATAAATAAATAAACAAACAAAGAAACAAACAAAGAAACAAACAAAAAAATAAAAAAGGGTTTCTAGGACAAGGCTCTAGGGCAAGCTTGACCTGGTCGACTTATTCTGTATGTGATGGAAACAATGCTAATGGATCAATAGATTGAACCGGCCAGTATAGCACAGTTGGTAGAGCGCCCGCTTCGGGAGTGGTAGATCCAGGGTCAATCCTGAGACGAGTCACACATAAGACTTTGGCTTGTCGTTTAGTATGTAACGCATAGTGCATCGACTGGTTGACCCGTATCAGTTTATGCCTCGGGCAGAGCAGCTTGCTTGTATTCGGTAAGTCGTCTCAGTGAAGCGGCGATTGACAAAAGAGCGGTGGAAATCCGTCCTGCAACAAGGAGGCACATTACATACACTCTAAGGATTCCGTCGTTGTCATATGATTGGTACCACGTTAAACCCCAAGCATTCACTCACTAAATAAACTGACCATGCTATACAGTTTAACCAAGCCCATCTTATAGTGCGTAAAACGTAAGCGCATGCGTTCAGTACGGCATAAATAGTAGACAATGCACCATGGGTCGGTTGTGATTCATATTGGTGCGTGCTATTAAGGTTTCCACATGCAAAACCTGTGTACGTGTTGAGGAGCTAGAGTTTCTGGCGGCACAGCACGCATGTGCATTGGATTAAATTCCTTATGGTTTAGTAAGTTCTTACAATGAATAAGTTGACAGTGTTATGAATCGATGCCATGACAACGCCAGGAGCTGTGAGAAAGGAGAGTTGACGAAAAGTTTGCTTAAGGTGTGTGCTCATAATACAAGAGAAAATTAAACGTACAAGCAACACAGTAAAAGGGAAACAAAATAGATGAGTGACATGGATGCGGAGAATAGAGTAAATATGAAAAAAAGAATAATCCATTTTGGCCTCCTTTTACATCGTAGAGTAAACAGTATAGCGCTAGGGCTGGTTGCATAGACAGGCATGTTCAGATGTCTTGGACTGGGATTGAACAAAAACTCTGTGAGCAGCAGTTTAAGTGGAGCAAACCGGAGTGCCTTTGGAAAACCAACGCCTTTCGGCAGATAACTGTCTCCTGACATATATCCGAAACCAAATTACCGAGTGTTGGATTCGACCCCGCATCGTCGTTGGTGAGGCAAATATCGACTGCACCGAGAGTGACACATTGGCTGACTGAGCCAGCGACGGGTCCATTGATACATAAGTGCTATCTAACGGTAACAAATGTACACGCCATGTTAAGAGTTATTTAGGACTTTATAATGTTGTTAAGCTGTCACATACAAACTCTGCCACGACCGGTCATGTTAAGCTGTGAGGTACAGACTTTGTCACAAGCGGTCACGTTTAGATGTCACATATAGAACTTATCACGACCAGTCACGTTAAGCTGTCACATACAAACTCTGCGACGACCAGTCATGTTAAGCTGTGGGGTTCAGACCTTATCACAGCCGTTCACGTTTAGCTGTCATAAATAGATCTGTGAACTCTCCGAAACTATCACGCGGAAACTGTCACACTGATGTCACTCCGTGATGATCCATGGCCTAATAGTTAGCGTGCCAGCCCGGAACAATGACTCCAGAGCCTGTTACCGATGCGGCTGCTGTGGGTTCAAGTCCAGCTGATGCTTGTTTTCTCTTCGGTCTCTGGCTCTGCCTGGTTTCATCCCACCATCTGCTTTCGTACTATTGAAATATTCTCTCCAGCGTAAAACATCAGGCACATACATGAATCAATAAATACAAAAAATAGGTGAATCCCTTTATCAGACGGGAAATTTTCAAGAACCTCTGCTTCCATTGCTGCCGGGACGAATCCACATGACCAAGGGGCGATTGGTCCCACATGACCAATTCTATGACCAAGGAACGATTTGAATCAGAGCTTGGAAGGTAGTTTACCTTAACCATTGGTCTACAGTCAGCTTCTACAAGACATCGTAAACTGACAGCTTTGCTTAAAAATGTTCAGTGTATAGGGGCGTAATCATGTTAAACACTAAATGATATAGGGGCCTCCGTGGCTCAGTTGTTTAGGGCGATAGTGCAGCGTATTGATCCAGAAGCCTCTCACCAGTGTGGTCGCTGTGAGTTCAAATCCAGCTCATGTTCGCTTCCTCTATAAGTGAAATATTCTTGAGTACCGCGTAAAACACCAATCAAATAAATAATTTAAAAAATACTGTAAGCGTAGCCTTTACACTTTGTGAATATGGGTGCCCTTTGACAAAGTGTTCTCAACGTTGCGAGCATATATCTTTCATAGCTACCAAGTGCCAGTAATGTTGATATGGTGGTTATGTGAACTTAGCGCTAAATGCGCTTTGTGAAACGGGCCCCGAATATGTTTTACAGAAATTGTTGTGACGTGCCAAAAACACACAGCGGTTCACAATGTAATTGTGTGTATTTTAGGGTATAAAGAATTTTTAGAGTTTTAGAGGGAATCCTTGGTATGAAAATAATGAAAATTGTTTAAACTTTGGGTAGGTGACAGTTTTATCGATGAGAGTTTCCAGTCTTTGTTAAGAGGGTGCAATGTGTCAGATAGTCACGAGGCTCCACCGTCCCCAATATCACAGTTGGTAGAGCCTCGGGAGCGGTAGATCCAGGGTCAATCCTGGGTCGAGTCACACCTAAGACCTTAAAAGAGGAAGTTGTAACTTCCTCGCTTGGCGTTCAGAGTGAAGGGGACCGTACAACGACTGGTTGACCCATATCAGTATAATGGCTGGATCGAGGCGCCTTACTTGCCTTCGGTAAGACGTCTAAGCGACTGCAGCACTAGATAAGAGAGCGGTGGAAGTCCGTCCTGCAAATAAGGAAGCACATTGCATGCACTCTAAGGATTAATTCGTTGCCATATGACTGAAAAATTGTTAAGTACGATGTTAAACCCCAAGCACTCACTCACTCCAGGTGTATGTCTTCTCCTTGGAGTTGTGAGGTACTCATCCCAGCAGATGGCATAGGAAGGTCCACATTTTCCAAAACAAATTATGGTAGCTTTGTCACGGTTTGGACAAGGCTGAGACCAAGGCTGAGACCATGGCTGCTCAGTGGCTATTAGATGGCTGAGACTAACTTACACCTATAAACGGTAACATCGTTTATGGGAAATTAACAGTGGCATAATGTCATGAAGAATAGTTCGATATCTGAAAAAGTCGGTGGTAAACTCCGATTTCCTCCACCCTCCACCCTGACAGCCGTCATAAAAAGTGATACTTTTTGACCATGGTGCCAAACACCAATCAGATAAATTAATAAACAGCTCCACAAGAGTTACATGACATTTGACGCTCTAAAGAAGGCGAGAGAACGATAGTATAGAAATCAGGTGTATCCGTTGCTGCGTTGAACGTAGTAAATCTCCGTAATCTACATAAGCGGCGTTTCTTGATTTCAAATTTAACCATGGGTCTCAGAATACAAAAAAAAAGAATTGACGAACCTTGGTCTACGATTCCGTAAAAAGACATCTCGGTCACCTGAGGCTGAGGATCCGCAAAATCTTGTTAGCACCGCTTGGGAACGAAAACTTTAAGGCGTATTCACAAAGCCCCACGGGTCTGGTGCGTAATACCCACGGTGAGCTATCGCAATCACAAATATCACTTAAATCTGGTGCCTACATTTGTCATGAAATAATCCGGAGTTGTCATCTGCTCAAGGACTTTGTTCTGATTCCCAGATATCACTGGATATTGTGTTGCAATTTATGGTGCCGTTGATGGCGCTTCGTCTACTCTGATAACTGTGTATATTATATCAGAAACTGTGTAAACGGGCATCACATCTGTGATAGCATTCCTGATACATTACTAAGCGCCATTCGGGATAACAGCCAAAGCATATTTGTTGAAAAATCAAAACACGCTACTCTTTCCAAATTTAGCAAAACAACGTCAATATATTTTCATCTTTGAAAACGATTACTTTTCGTCATCCATGATATATCCGTGCCGTCAGCATTTCTCCATATATACATATACAAAAATCATGCAATTTTTTTTTTTAATACGTGACAAGCACTTGTAAGTCTAAGTAATCACCAAACGTCAATCAGTTGTAAACCCCACTCCAATTAAATGATTTTTCCGAGACAAGTATTAAATGACCACTGACAGAAAGAATAAGTTACTCCAAAATCGACATCATTTTGCATCGACATGTCAGTGAGGTATGTCCGTGCTAACGCTTATCTGGTACATTGATGAAAGTTTCGTACATTGTCATAGATAATAGGTGAATGTAACAAGTGCTCACATCTCGGTCGACTGTTCGAATCCAGCATTCCAATGTTCCGCTGTTGCCTGACGTCAGCAAGTTTGTCAGGTACGTGTTGAAGGGCGGTGGTTTACACCGAGTCGTGTTATCAACACATCAACTTGACAACGGCCCTAAAACTGACTGATTGTTGCATTTGCTATGCCCAGGAATTTCTCACTAATGAGATGACAGTTAGTTTTATGGATGGAAGAAACCGGAATGCCGGGATAAACCACCAAACTCCGTCACGTTTCTGGCGAACTTTTCCACGTGTGACTTACGGACTTGCACGTCAGATTGGTTGAGGTCTTCAGCAAAAATGAGGCTGTGCAAACGACCGCAAGAACGTCGTGCAACTTTTATTGTCACCAAACCCCATCAACTACCCGTCACCCCCACCACACAAACAGCGAGAGCGCCATCAAAATGCTGTGATATACATTTAGCGTAAAAAAGCCAGTCCAATAAATAAATAAATCCCCTTGCTTTTCATCATGTGTCAGATCACTTCAGAAAACTTTGATTAATATGAGCATGGGATGAAGCCGTAAGCGTCAGCCCTATCTCTCCATCTAGTAAATCTATCCAGGCATTCGACACAGTCTGCTGTGGTGTTCGCAATTCCTAATACCCCATTTCTTAGTTGCCCTACAGTCTATGGTTTAGAATAATGGCCAAAAATCTCGAGTGCTTTGAACTCAGAAAAAGGGACACAGCCTAAGGAAAAAACTCAGCTGCTTTCAGATGGTTGCTTCAAATTGTACACTCGTTGCAAAATGAAATAGCCCCAAGTAACCGGTCATTCCTTTAAAGAACGTTCCGTGTAACCCTCGCATCCGTGTAACTTATAAACACTCCCAGGTACTACTGAATAATTTACAGCGCCTTACCCAATAAAATCACAGGGGAAGGCATGTTTTCTGGTCGATTGTATTTTTTTTTTGACGATGCTTCATGGCGATCGACTTACAACCATTTCACTAGCGACTGTTTGTGTCTCTGGTTCGGATACTGCTGAATACGTGACGTCGTTCACTGGCAAAGAGCTTCCGCAGTTCCCGGCGAAAGGATTTCCCGGATATGACGTAAATGAAGAAGTTCACACCGTAGTTGAGTTCCGATATGACCTCGAGGACGTCACCGTAAGGTTTCATGGCGTACAGGAATCTCGCTCCGTCCATCCCGCCTCTCTTCGTGACCACAAGAATAGTGAGTGTGAGAGCGATCAGCGGGAGAATCAAGACCACGTGCGTGAAGGAAATCACCAGCAGCATGAACGTTGTCTTGTGCTGCGGTCCTGAGCCGTGGGTCAGGCGCGTCGACGTGGTTGTTGTTGTTGTTGCCGTGGCGCTGTAGTCTCGCGTGGCTTTGCGAATCTCGTGAATTTTGTAGAGAATCAGTCCATTGCAGAGGAGCACAAGTAAAGTGGGCAACGTGAAAATTAAAGTGATCTGATATAAGAACGTATGCAGCTGGATGTAAATCAGATTGAAGTCGTCTCTGGCTCGACACAAACCATCGCTGTTCACCACCATCATCGGCCTGAACAGCTGCGTGCAGGACAACACGATCACCATGGAGACGATCAGCGTCACGCCCACTTTCTGGTTACAGAACGAAGTTTTCTTGAACGGAAAAAAGACGGCGACAATTCGTTCGAATGCCATGGCAACGATCAACCACGAGGACATGAGGTAACACAGGTGCTCACAGAACTTGTACGCTTTGCACGCGTTGTCCGGGAATCCATGGAACAGACTAGGCATCCCCATGTGCTGCCTGAGCTCGTCCGCCATGAGGATCTCACGTCCAATCAGCGTCAGGCTGTCAAACACGGCTAGGGAGCACAGATAATGGCTGTAAGACTTGTTGCGGAGAGCCTTGGACTTCATAACGATGAAAGACATGGAATTACCCACAATTCCAACCACGGCAATGATTGGCGTTAGGATCTGTTTTATCCACCATCCCCACATCTGAACTTCCGGTAGTGGAAGGTATCCTGGAAGGAGACCAAATAAAAAGAGAGCCATCATCAGCGAGAGCGGTCACAAATATATTTATTTATTTATTTGATTGGTGTTTTACGCCGTACTCAAGAATATTTCACTTGTAGGACGGCGACCAGTATGAGAGGAGGAAATCGACCAGCGCCCGGGTGAAACCCACGACCATCCGCAAGTTGCTGCAAGACCTTTCCACTTACGGCCGGAGTCACAAGGGAAACAATGCATTTCTTAATCATGGATAGAAATGTTTCTAAAAGCAAAAATGTCTAAAGTAAAATAAAGAGGAAGTAAAATATGATCATCTCGATGTTAATAAATCATAAAAACAACGCCGTCATATACAGTACCCATGGTTTGTTTGGCGTTTACATTTATAGTCGGTTTTGCAAGTTATTTCAATCATACTTCATAGGAATCTTTCTTTGTAGAAGATCATTGACAATGCCGCCATATTTATAGCAGTGTCCCACTGGAATGAGTGAGTAAGTGAGTGCTTGATGGATTTCCACCGCTCTTTTATTTAGTACTGTATATACCTGTAGTTTGAATACCCGTACTGTACGTACATGGAGTTTGAGTGAGTGAGTGAGTGCTTGGGGTTTAACGTCGTACTCAACAATTTTTCAGTCATATGACGACGAAGGAATCATTAGGGTGCATGTACGTGTAATGTGCCTCCTTGTAGCAGGACGGATTTCCACCGCTCTTTTATTTAGTGCTGCTTCACTGAGACGACTTACCGAAGGCAAGTAAGCCGCCCCGCCCGAGCCATTATACTGATACGGGTCAACCAGTCGTTGCACTATCCCCTTCATGCTGAACGCCAAGCGAGGAAGTTTCAACTTCTCTTTTAAAGTCTTAGGTGTGACTCGATCAAGGATTGACCCTGGATCTACCGGTCCCGAAGCGGACGCTCCATCAACTGTGCTATCCGGGCCGGTCACATGGAGTTTGAATACCCGCACTGCCGCTGTTTACCTGTAGTTTGAATAGCCGTACTGTTTATACCTGTAGTTTGAAAAGCCGTACTGTTTACACGTGGAGTTTGAAAAGCCGTACTGTTTACACGTGGAGTTTGAAAAGCCGTACTGTTTACACGTGGAGTTTGAATACCCTATAAGCTGTTAGAAGAATAATCAACGAGGTCTTCCTCAACATATACATGTACTTGTATGAGGAATTCAAATCTCCTTACGATATTGTATTCTTACGCACATGTATACAAACTAAAAGTAAATAAGTTGTGGGCCAAAGGCCATAGATTTATTTATTTATTTGGCGTTATCAAGATTATTTCGCTAATTCCATCGCAGTGAGAACAACAAAGTGGTCGTCATATCATTACGTGAACTTCATCCAAGACCACGTGAACGGCACTGTCGGCGATGTAGATCCCTTATTATTGCCGATAAGAGTGGTGTCGGCGCTGTGGATCCCTTAGTACTGCCGATAACAGCGGTGACGGAGTCAAAATCCCACAAAATTCCTGCCCGAGGGTGGGATTAAAACAACTGTCATATGTCCAAGCTACTGACAATCACTTTAGCCACGCGACCTTGACCTGCCCATCAAAGGTCACGTAATAAAGGCTACTGTATTAGCAAAGCGGAGATTACATGTTGTGAATAAATGAGTGCTTAGGGTTTTACGTCGTACTTGAGAATTTTTCTGTCAGATGATGGCGAAGGAATCCTTAGAATGCGTATAATGTGCCTCCTTGTTGCAGGACGGATTTCCACTGCTCTTTTTTTTCGTACTTCTTCAGTGAGACAACTTACAGAGGGCAAGCAAGCGATTTTAGTCGATATCCACATATCGTAAGAAATAGACTAGCCAGTAAAATAGAATACTAAATCGCACGAGTACGGTGCTCGTCTGAGGGGTTAAGGTGCTTGCCTTTAAGCTGGCAGGACACAAGAGTGTATGAGTTCAAACCTGTCTACGGACCAGGAATCTGTAGATTCCCCTGCTCTTACTGTTCGCCTTACTCTCAAGAAGCCGTCGACAACGCTCGCTTGGAAATTTGCACTGTCTAACGTCGTTTGAAGACCACGTGCCTCCCCCGTGCAGCGTGCATATCTGTACCTCACAAATGGTAAATTGCCTCCCCCCGTTCAGCGTGCATATCTGTACGTCACACGTAGTAACTTGCCTCCCCGAGTGCAGCGTGCATATCTGTACGTCACATGTGGTAACATGCCTCCCCCAGTGCAGCGCGCATGTCTGTACGTCACACGTGGTAGTTTATCTCCCGCAATGCAGCATGCATATCTGTACGTCACACGTGGTAACTGACAAAGGTCATGTCAGCGTGACGGTCTTAAGCATTGCGTCAACCAACAATAGAACCAAACAGATAAATTACAAAATTTAAAACTGGTTCAGCCACAAACATATAAAAGATGTACGCCAGATAACATGTTTGGTGTTGGTAAAGTGTCTGCCTTTACGGCACGACGTTCCTCAGAGGCATCCGTTACGAATTAACTTGAGAAAAGACCTGATATAATTAGAGACGATGTCGAGATCTGAGCTGAATAATGTTTAAATGATGACTACGCTTAAGGGTTGTCCTAAGAAAGTACCTGGTCGTATGTGTGGTCCCTTTGCTTTGTTTTAATATTACTGTATGTTACCTGTATTAACAACACAGCATTACGAGTAAACCTGTGACGTCTAATAAATTTCAGTAACATCCCTTTATGTTTTTTAAAATTCTACTTAAGCCATAGTGCCAGGGGGTTTATAATTTGCTACTTTTCAAGCACATACATGAACAATTAGAATAAAACCGTGACTGAGGTAAACTGACTAGAGGCTGCATTTCATCAGTGAAGTGTGATCATTTGCCGGCTATCACACTCTTGTCTTCGCTCTGGTTTTACTCTCCAAGTTGTAAGTCTTTTATTACATTTTATTGTTTGGTACAAAATATACTTTGGATGCACAAATATTCGAGCTGAACGACAGATGGTTGTCCAAAAACTGATAAAAGGCTTAAAAACTCTGCTTTTCCTGAGGGGCATTAACTCGTCTCTGCTGTGTACTTTGTGAGGCTTAGGTAAAGGTGACTGAAAACCGGGAGGAAATGTCAAGTTATTTGGCAGTTATAAATCGGCCAGAGGCGCACATTTTAACCTCTTGGCCCACGGTGATGGTGTGTGTGGTGGAGGGGGAGGGTGGGCTCGAGGGGTCGGGTAACTACTTGTCAGTCCTCCACTCTAGACAAATATTTGGTAATGAAATCTACCCTGGGGCAAAAGCAGAGTCCCAGCTTCCCCCAATAATAAAGAAAAGCACTATAAATGCTGGATGAATGACTTTTAAACACTGTGTAGGAAATTAGGTCCAGATTTATTATTATTTTTTGCAGATTTTTTTCATATCGATAAAATGCATTTACAACACTGGCCTTGTCTGATCGTACTGTGACCAGCGCCACTTTTTTTGCATGTATTTGCCACTTCGCATTAAAAATGCCAAAAATGCCATGTATGGAACATTGGAACAAATTATTATTCACAAAAACATATGGACTGATAGGATACTATGTTTTAAAGGCATTTTACACAGATGGCAAAATCTTTATATAAAAATCTACAAATAGATCTACTTTTCTGGAGGGTAATTCATGGCTTTTCACATCGAATAAACTTCATTTTCGTATTTTCTTTGTCGTTAAGCAAAACATTCATTTACAGTTACGATTTCTCAAACTTCGCGGCCTTAAAAAGTTCAAGGGTTCGGCCAGCACATTGATAGTTAGGGTTAGCGATCAACGCATGCAAGGGGGAAAACAATGACAATACACGTCTTCCATCTGGGAAATGGTTGGCAGAAAGATTGACTGATCTTTTTGCATTGATCATTTTATTGATCTTGATCGCAGAGTTAGGAGAGGTTGTTTGAATGTGGCACAAGATAAGGTTCAATGCTATCATTATTGCAATACTGCGCCTCTATAAATGTCCTCAGCCACCCACTGTAATGATGACCGCATCACTGTTATCGAAATATTCCTGAGTAGGGCGTAAATCACCAACCAGATATGTAACCAAATGCCCTCAGTGGGCTCATTAAACCTAATATATGGGGAGGGGATCATGGCCCCCGGGATAAGAGCTAAGAGGTGTATATTATTATAGCTGCGAATGGTTCATGAGATGTTTAATCAGACGTCCCTACCTAATCCTCAATAGCGCTATAGCTAATAAAAATGAATAATTACACGGTGTAACGCTTTGCGCTCAGCACTGACAAGTTAAAACGGGACTTGCTGGCTCGGTGTCAGTGTAATGTGACAGGGTGAAGTGTCATGTCTGTTGTCTTGGGCATGGTATCTAACTGAGGGCAACACTTAATGACTCCTCGTCGTCCTATGACTGAGAAATTGTTCGAAGTAAGACATTAAAGCTCTTATAATAGGATATAATGCAACATTGACAACATTTTAAGCTGTGTGATGATGGAAAATGTTAGAACCATGAAAGCTTTTTATGTAACTTAATTATACCATCTCCAGAGACGCTGTCAAACGACTTAAAATCAAAGTCGTGCTTCCCACATAGGGCATCGCATGAGACACGCGTGGACACTTGACACTTTGCCGCCAACAAAATTATCAAAGTTTTGGAGGAGAACGTCCTCTCAGATTCATATAGTCTAAAACGTTATCATTTTTTTTGCCAAATTCATCTGGTATTAAATGACTTGAATTAAATATTCTCTTTCCCATGTACATTCGTAGTAAATGCATCAACGATGGTTTTGACCATATGCAAATGTACCTTCCCTTGTACGCGTGTATTTCAGAAAGGCTTATCAGATGCTGTGCAAAAACCAAACTTTCAAATGGCAAGCTAGGCCTAATCCAACAAGCTGGCATACATGCCATACCAGATGTTGTACGTAACATTTTTTCCGTCGTATGACAACGAGGAATCATGAAATGTATGTACATACATATATTGTGTTTTCTTGTGGCAAGGCGAGTGCATGCCGCCAAAGTGCTGCTGCCACAAGTATCATATCATTACACCAGACACAACACTCCATCCAGTGACATTATACAGACACCGAGCCAACCAGCCCTGCTTTCGTTCTCCATCCCTTCAGTGCTGAGCACCAAACGAGGCAGCAGGAATTACCATTTTTTATAATCTTTGGTATGATCCAGGTTTGATCCCGGGTTTCGTCTATCGTTCGAGGAAGGCCAATTGTCCTGCACCAATATTGTGTGTGTATCTGTGTGTCACCCGTGGGAAGTTTGTCAGTGACTTGCCAAAGGCTGGTGGTTTTCCTTTGATAATCCAGTTTCTTCCATCAATAAGTCTGACAACAATCGTGTAAGTGAAAACGAATTTGAGTATGGCTGTAACCCACAGTCATGGCAAGTGATTTTACAGAAAAATGGAGTAGTAACCAGTACGATAACCACGCGCCATACTTATCATACGTCAGAAGTTCAAAATTTAAACACACTACAATAACAATTTTTGCTCCAGAATGTTTAAAATTTATACACTGATTTTTTCCTGTAGAACAATGTACCAACCACAATTTGATTTCTGTCCTGAGTTTTGGCTTTTAAATCACTTGCCGTTTACGACTGAAGTCGACTTGATAAATACGAGCCGGGCACTTAAGACATTACCTCGCAATTGCGGACAACTAGATCGTAGCTTAAGAGGGCGTAGCGCAAGTGGACCCAAGAGGAGACGTAAATAATACGGTACATGTGTCCTGGATACGTTAAGCCAAATCCACAGACAGGTTCCAAACTTTTGGTAGCGATACTCTATCCTAAATCTTGTCCCCCGTGTAAAAAGCTGATGGCCCCGATATCTGATAACCCCAGGCCTTAATCTATGTATGGAAGTGACTAAACTTCTATAGTCTCGCGAGATTTATAAATCAAATGAAACTGTATCGTTACCCTCGATATACCATACAACGTGACGGCCGGAGGAAGATAAGTGAAAATCGTGTGACACCGATGCCGGATTTCAAATCCCCTTGTTGACAACACATGGAATATACGACTTCGGGGGTTGCGTCCCTTGGCAGATATCGTTATCCGCTGAAGTCAGAAGATTATTTTTCACGCCCATCGTTAAGCCTACAACTGTGGGATATTCTTTGAAGAACTGATCAGAACTGACAAAGGTACGATTCCTCCTGATAGATATACGTCCGCGCGGAGATCGGCGCCAGACAAGGTATTAGTGATAGACAATAGCGGGTGTCTTTCCCCGGGGTTCATTCATCCACGCTCTGTTTCCATGACGCCCGACTCCATCAATGGGGCTGGTCGTGAATCCTCAAGGGTTTTTCTTTGTCTGAACGCCGACAAAATTTGCTTTAGCCATTAGCACACATATCTTTATGGAATTCTTATTTACTACATCAGCTAAATTAAAATTCCGTGAGCAGAAATCAACGGAGCCGGCTTTTCACGCTGGTTTTGATTTTTGGTCTTTCGTACTGTTTGCCATGGAATGTCCGCGTTCACTTCACGTTGAGAATTTTCTTCCGAACGAAGTGTCAGAATATGAAAACTGGTGTTCAACTAGTACAAAACAAAGCCTAATGACAAAATCATGTTTCATAAACATGGGTGGTGCCCCGGCTATTCTCGCTAGAAACAACGTAATTGGTGTAAAATGCGGTACTCATGACTTTTGTACTCGGTCAGCTTTATAGTTGTAGGGAACCTGAGTACTCGTGGGAAACCGGAGTGCCCAGGCGAAACCGGAGTACCCGGGGGAAACCGGAGTACCCAGGGGAAACCGGAGTGCCCGGGGGAAACCGGAGTGCCCGGGGGGATAACCGGAGTACCCGGGGAAAACCGGAGTACCCGGAGAAAACGTTCGCTCTCAGCCACATATCTGACAAACCGCTCGACCTCAAGCCGCGGGTGAAACATCAAAAGCTGTTTTCGAACATGCAATCTCATTGGTCGATGTCTTGATGATCGCAGCACACAAGCGCCATGAACAGCTGAGCCTGCGAGTCCCAAGTCATTATTTAATGCCGTGTCCAAAAAACGCTTACACACACTCCTCCTCGCCAGTGTAGCTATAGGTTAGGATATCACACGTACCTGGCGCGCAGTGCCGTGGTTTATTTCCAGAAGTCTGGCTTACCGGAGCGATAAACATGCTAGCCGTGATATAAAAGAATAACTTTTGAGTATAAATACGGTTTATTTCTTTATTTTATTGGCCTTTTACTTATACGACGGCATCCACCAATATGGTCGGAAGAAACCGGGCTCTGGGTTTGGGTAAGGTATTACAAACCAATCAAATAAAGAAATTAATTAACTACCTAAAAATAGAAAGAGTCAACAGTTTTCAACGGTGTTAAAAAAGATTCCGGTCTGTAACATCCACGGTGTCGAGCATGCCATCTCAACACGCAATTCATATTAATTATTTAGGTTTAAACATTTCAATATTCCCTGCTTAAAATCAAGATACATGTGATAGCTCAATAAATAATCTCAGTTCAGTTTTTGTGCGGATATTTTTTAGCCTACGCGATAGCAACCGCCTCAAGCTTTACCGCTGACATGTCATACATTACCAACACGCAAAACATAAAAAGCATAATCCACAACACCTAATCCTTAGCACCTAATCCGTAGCATGCGACCCGCGGCACGAGATCGGAGCAAATCGCGCACGAATGGTGTTGTCCTCGTGCTGCGGGCATAGACAAGCTTGTGGTGTCTGCCAATAAAAGCTAAACATGTACAGAGTTCTTAAATATCGGATGTATAGAAAATGCTTAGAAACTATGTATAAATTTTTATAGAGAATATCCAAAAGGACGCCATGCGTGTTGTCACGAGTGTAGCTGAAAGCGTTGTATCTAACCCAGAATCTGGTTTCATATAGATGCATAAACTCAAAGTCATATCAATGATGCACAGAGCAATGTATGTAAAAATAAACTACCACCATGCACCAACATATCAGAGTAGCCGCACCAAATCAGAACAACAAACCACTAGCAAGCTTCTAAGAAAAACAGCCAGCTTTATCCTACCATAATGCCGACCCCACCGTTGTATAAGTCAAATATTTTCAGTACGTCGTAAAACAAAAATCAGATAAAGAAAAGAAATATTTCATCGCTTAGACAATCTAGCACATCAGGGCGGCCACTGAGACAACCTAGCACATCGGGACGGTCACTGAGACAAACTAGCACATCAGGACGATCACTGAGACAACCTAGCACATCGGGACGGTCACTGAGACAAACTAGCACATCGGGACGATCACTGAGACAAACTCGCACATCAGGACGATCACTGAGACAAACTAGCACATCGGGACGGACACTGAGACAATCTAGCACATCGGTACGTCACTGAGACAACCTAGCACATCGGGACGGACACTGAGACAAACCAGCACATCCGGACGGACACTGAGACAACCTAGCATATCAGGACGATCACTGAGACAGACTAGCACATCAGGACGGTCACTGAGACAACCTAGTACATCAGGACGGTCACTGAGACAAACTAGCACATCGGGACGGACACTGAGACAACCTAGCACATCAGGACGGACACTGAGACAAACTAGCACATCGGGACGATCACTGAGACAAACTAGCACATCGGGACGGACACTGAGACAAACTAGCACATCGGGACGGACACTGAGACAACCTAGCACATCGGGACGATCACTGAGACAATCTAGCACATCGGTACGTCACTGAGACAACCTAGCACATCGGGACGGACACTGAGACAAACCAGCACATCCGGACGGACACTGTGACAACCTAGCATATCAGGACGATCACTGAGACAACCTAGCACATCAGGACGGTCACTGAGACAACCTAGCACATCGGGACGATCACTGAGACAATCTAGCACATCGGGACGATCACTGAGACAATCTAGCACATCAGGACGGTCACTGAGTCAACCTAGCACATTAGGAAGATCACTGAGACAATCTAGCACATCAGGACAGAAACTGAGACAACCTAGCACATCGGGACGATCACTGAGACAACCTAGCACATCAGGACGGTCACTGAGACAACCTAGCACATCAGGACGGTCACTGAGACATCCTAGCACATCGGGACGGTCACTGAGACAATCTAGCACATCAGGACTGTCACTGAGACAACCTTGCACATCAGGACGGTCACTGAGACAATCTAGCACATCAGGACGGTCACTGAGACAACCTAGCACATCAGGACGGTCACTGAGACAACCTAGCACATCAGGACGGTTACTGT
>NC_088296.1:2700264-2918135 GCF_032854445.1 Liolophura sinensis | reverse complement strand
CGATCAAGATCTAAAAATGTGAGTTATACAGTAGGATGTGCACAGGAGACACAGACTAAGGTGAGGTATACAGTAGGGTGTGCACAGAAGACACAGGCTAATGTGAGGTAGGCTATACAGTAGGGTGGGCACAGACGACACAGACTAATGTGAGGTAGGCCTACACAGTCGGATGTGCACACGAGATTCAGATTAATGTACAGTTGGCCCAGAAGTCACAAAAAGAGGAAGGTACATAGCAGAATTATATATCAGCAGCTTCAAAATTAGATCAGAACAGATGGTAGTGAAGCCATCGGTGTCTGCCTTGTATTTCCAAATCAGCGCGTGTAATGTTAGATCAGGAGTGGTGTTTGTGTATTCTGTGGTGTCTGGGTGATGTTTACTCCATGTGTACAAGAGCAGGTGTACACTCTTAGAGCAGGACAGATAACATGTTGCACCCAATTTTTTGTGCTTTACGCCGTACTCAAGAATATTTCACTTAGACGACGGCGGCAAGCATTATGGTGGGAGGAAACTGGGCATAGCCCGGTGGAAACCCACGACCATCTGCAGGTTGCTGGAAGACCTTTATACGAACGGCGGAAGAGGAGGCCAGCATGAGCTGGACTTGAACTCACAGCGACCGCATTGCATGGTAAGAGCCTTCTGTTTCATTACGCTGCGCTAGCGCGCTAACCAACTGAACCACGGAGGTCCCCTAATTATTACTAACAAGTAATCAAGTAAAAATTCGCCATTATTTCCTAGATTCAAATGTAGTCAAACACTTATTTCAAAGGTGGGAAAAAAGAGAAAAAATGCCCTCATATCTGTTTCATTATTAATGTTAAAGGGTATAGATTCCATGTATAAGAGTATGAGGTTTACATGTCCTTCCTCCCTCAATATAAGTTTGTTGTTAATATTTAAATATTTAGGTATCTTTAAAAAAATGGCAAATTGAAGAAAATTTAGCTGACTTCTTCTGGTGGATTAAATAGTCTTTGGGGTTATTGTGACAATGAAACTCACTTGGTAAGTTATGTGTGGCGAGTTACCTCCCTTATTACACAGACGGCTTCGGTACTCCACGAATGACAACAGGCCTAACAGGCAGCTTGATAGTGAATTGAGTGTTCAAATGTGCCATAACTTACAACTAAAACCAATGGCTGGATAGAGGAAGGTATTATTCTTGTTGTAAGTGATAAGTTTTAAACAAATTAGACCGCTAAAAGCCTGTATTTTAACCCAGTACTTAGTCTATGTCTATGTGATGGATACAGTTCTTGTCGAAGCTCAACTCTTTTAAACTGGCTGAAAATGACAGAGATCTGTATATAAATTACATTAATGTCAAAAATACATGTCATTTTATTTCAAGAGATTGTGTTGAGCAAGTAAAACCACCGTATGTGTACAGGTATTTACACCTCACTCTAACAGCGTGTGTTTATGGTTTTCTGTTGTTTATGCTGCTTTTGTTGTGTTTTTGCAGAGCCGACGCTGAGATTCACAGAGACAGACGACAGGAAGCTGAGAATCACTGACAGCGGCTGTGTGGTAGAGGCTGAGGACTTGTCCTGGGTGTTGTGGTGGAGGAGAGCTGTGACAGACGGGCGTTACCAGACGGGCAGGTACTACTGGGAGATACACATCACCTGTTCACATGACTGTTACTGTGATGTAGGAGTGACACAGGAGAGCTGTGATGTGAGTGAGGAGACAGACCGTGGCCGTAACTCCTGGTACATTGAGATGGAGTACCGTGGTGATGAGGTCAGGTGTGATAGTCACAGTGGTCGTGGTGAGATCAAACCTGGCTATCTACAGTGGAGACGTTACACACGACCTCATCACCTGGGTGTGTACCTGGACTGTGATGACCACACACTGACAGTCCTGGACTGTGACAACAACCAGGTAATGTACACTGTCAGTGATGTTATCGTCACAGAGCCTCTCGTGCCATCGGTTGAGTTTGGTATCTGGTCTGAATCTGTGTCTGTGTCTGCTCGTCTGATAACGGGTGACTCTGCAACTCTGCCTCAAGTTCTCTGTGATATGATAAGCACTTCCTGACCATCGGGTAATTTTTTATTATATCTTTTCCATCATATTATCATGTGTTGAAGGAGACTGTTTTGTTAGTTTTTTAAAAAAAACAACAACAGAATCATTGCTGTTTTAGTTAATGTGAGCAGTGTGGCTAATTCAGTATGTATAGCTTGTTCTGCAAAGTGGTCAGTGATCTGTGACAAGCTTACAGCTTGGTGTAGTTATACACAGTCTGTTTCACTTGTCCTGAACATCAATGTCAATTTTCTTCCAGACAAAATACATGTAGATAATGACTGGGTTGTTTTATTTTTAGTAATGGTGACTTGTAAATCAGCATTATCAGGAATGTCACTGAGCAAAACGGGTCACAGTTTATACATGACAATACATATTGTCAACATGGTACATGTAGTAATTCTTGTTGTGTTATGTAACTTTAGGTCCTAAGGAAAAAACTCAGTGAGAGAAATATCCCTTACCCATTTAGGTTAGACAAAAATTATGTAGTAAATCTTCAAGGTGAATAATATATATACCCTAACTTTCGCATGGTACCTTGTCATACCTCCACATGCAGCTTGCACTTTTGTCTACAATATTCTCAGCTACCATTTTTTTTAGCTGTAGTGGCTGAAAGTGAGGTCATAACATTAGTTTACCTCTAGAGAGGTGGGTAATACCAGTGGGGGAAAAGTTTTGTGTTCTGTTTGAAACAAAATCCGATGTATTTTATTTAGACATGTTAAATGCAAAGTAGTACAGCAGAAATGTACGGTGTATGAACAGCTTAAATGTCTCTGTGTCAGTTTTATAGAGTTAGTCCTCTAACTTCAGTTCGGAGGCGAATCATGGACCCATTTTCCCGAAATGCGCATGTGTGACCTATAATGAGGACTCAGTTTTAAAAGTTTTTGTTAGTAATACTTATATATGAATTGATGAATTTTGACTAATTTCAGGTTTCAGGGCTGTGGGTAGTGGCCCACCTGGGTTGATACTCTACACGTAAATGTCTGGGATAGGATGTTTTGTGCAGAAAGTGGTTTAAATTTCTTTTCTGTCTAAAAGAAAATCTGAAGAAATGAACATTAACCCTGTATTTTCTTAAAATCTAACACTTGTCCTTAGATGCTAAAATTTGACCACTTCTCCCCCCTAGGGCAGAAGTTGTGTAGGAATTGCTAAGCGTATCTCCACTTTTACCTGTAGAAACGAATTAAATAGAACGAAACAAATTTGTACTATTATTGTTGCAGAGACAGCACATTTAATCAGATTTCACCAGACAAAAAACAGATCAACGTTCAGACCTATTTTGAAACACAGCATTAGCATATTTAATGTTGTAAATTCACCTTGCGTATAACAAAACTGTAATACATAATTGTGCATTGCTATACTAAGGGTCACACATGCATGTATTTGTTTCAGAATAGGTGATAAAAAAAACTTGCTACGCCCATCTATATACCTCCTGAAACAGTTCTATTCAAATAAATGCAGTATTACACTCACCTGTGTAAATGAAATTAGGAAATACAAGCGCAAGGGGGGAATTTTGCGTCAAAAAGGTAAGATGGGAGTCGCAGTGGGGTGTAGACAGGGTTTGGGTTGTAATGGTTGGGGATAACCCATGGTAAATTCCCAAAAATAGTTCAGTTAAGGCACTCACAACTTGACCTTATTACAATAAAGGTGATGGGTGAAAATTGGTTTTTTGATTTTTTTTCTTTAGATTTATGTAGTAAATTTGTCAAATCCAAGATCAGATAGATATATCCCCTACTACACTTTTATGTGTTACCATCCCAAACCTGTACATGGAGTTTGCACCTTTCTCTACAACATTTGAAATATCAACCTTTCATCACCACCATTTGTTTGGAAGTGAAGGCATGACCTCTTCTTACCTTGGTAACCTTTATGTGGTGTGCAATAATACTGAGCAGAAGTTTTTTTTAGTTCCATCCAAAACAAATAAAATTCTGATATGGTTTAATTGAATGCAAAAGAGCAGTGCAGAAATTCATAGTGTGTCTTTGTGGCACTTTTATCCTTTTTTTTTTCATTGCTCGTTTACCCTCGAGTTTTCGGAAGAAAATATTTGACCCAATTGCCCGAATTGCGCAGGTTTAACCTACAAGGTGTACTGAAGGCATACTTGAGGCACATCTGAGGTGTACCATTGAGGTGTAGCATATCCTATGGTGTGCCTGATGTAAACGTGTACATGGTGGTGTAGGTCTACATGTATGTGAGGTGTACTGAAGGTGTATTTGGGGTATTGTGGTTGGTAAAAAAATGCTGCCTGGGGTGTAACAGAGGTACAGGTGGAGGTATAGCTCAGGTATATGCTATTGGCAAGGTGGATGTACCTGAATGTAACATTTAACCCACTGTTTTCACGTTGAATTTGGCAGAAAACAATCTCAAAACACTAAGCTAACGGCTGTATAAATGATAGATAATTTCAGCTGTAAATCTGTAGATGAATGCAGTTCTTTATGTACAGTATCCGTAATTCGCAGCTAAATTACAACAACCACAGCAATTTACATTTACATGGCTTACAAGGTGCTTGAACAAAAATTAGTGTTACTCTTTTTCTGTTGACTTCAGATGTTCGTGTGTGCTCACACTTTATAAATTCAGCCCCAGGAAGTATCAGTCAGTGCATTTTTGGGGTTTTTTTCCCCACAGCCTAGAATATGCACACTTTTTGGGGCAGCCATCTTTGAATAATCAGGGACAAATATACATGTATACGTGCCATGCGGTTGGACAATATTTTGCTCACCCTATGTTTAATTTGTAAACATGTTTTTTTTGGCCAAAAAAAAAAAGACATTTGTAATTTTGTAGTGATCATTTTGTTTGAAGTAAAATGCCTGAATCCGGTCTCTTATTTTAAGATTTTAAAAAAAAAATTGTGAGATGAACCTTAGGTACGTCGTGTAACATGTCTAAGTGTTGAGTTTTTTTCAAAGTTGCTAAGGTGTATTTGAGGCCAGCATTATGGTGGGGGGAAACCTGGCGCAGCCCGGGGAAAACACACGGTCATCCTCAGGGTGCTGCCAGACCTTCCCTCGTACGGGCGGAGAAGAGGCCAGCGTGAGCTGGACTTGAACTCACAGCTACGACGTTAGTCAGAGTCTCCTGCGTCATTACGCAGCTCTAGCGCGCAAACCAACTGTACACCTCCGATAACATAGTTGGGGTGTACATCTCCACTATACCTCACACTGAGGTGTACGTGAAATGCACACCCCATATACACCTCATTTATACCTTACACTGAGGTGTTCACCTCATGTCTATGAAGGATATAACCTGTCGGTTCAAGTTATCTCTTTGAGTATAAGCCAACAGACCCTCCTGGAGAGTGCCATGCTTCAAGAGGTGTTTTTTTTCTAGTTTAATAGAAGTTTGTTTAGATAGAATGCAAACAAAAAATTTCTTCCATTGACCTATCCTGTAAGGTATGGCTAATCATACGTCCAACAAGACATGTTTGGTTAGCCTGCCAGTCTGGCGTTATGATCCAGGAGCCTCTTACAAATGCTGGCTCCCTCTCCAGCCGTAAATTAATGAAGGTCTGGTAGAAAACTGCGGATAGTCATGTGTTCTCCCAGACTTTGCCCGGTTTCCTCCCGCCATAATGTTCTCAGCTGTGGTATAGGTATGTGCGGCCTTAATACCAATCAATGAATTTTTCCTGTATGTTTGGCTATTTTTTCTTTTTAATTTGTTTACTGAAACTTTGCCTTTACTAACACATTAACATTACAGGTACTTAGCCATAGCTGGAGTAAATACATGAACAGTGTGGCGCATTAGAGTAAAAACATGTCAATTGTTTACAACAATAAACAATTTGATATGTTTATCAACTGTCTGCACTCAGTATAATCAGTTGTTTTTTGAAATATGTCTTTTCCCTAATATATCCACCCCATTACAATGTAAATGTCTCATGTGTTTACCATAATAAACACATATCTTAGTTACAAGACATATTTCTTTTATGAATAAAAACCAATACGTGTTGCAAAAGTGTAAAAGAAATGTGTTTAAAAACTCTTTTTATGTATGTAAGCAGTGTCAGGAAGGATGCTAACCATTTATATTATAAATTATAAATATTTCCTTTAAGTGAGATTTCGTTGTAAGTACTGTGAGGTTAGATGATATGCATTACTACACATTGTAATCTCTGCCCAGGTAGATCCTATCCTGTAAGTATTACACCGTTTCTGGTGATTATATATGATGACAATGTAATAATTTGCCCTGTGCAAATCATATGTTTTAGCTGTATTATATGCTTGTATTAATACATGTATATACGTTGATTGCATGTATGCTGTGTGTCGGTTGTTTAAGGATTTTGTTCAGAATATAGATTGTGTTTGACTTGGATGTGCTTAGTCCGGTGAACTGATAGGTGTATAGTTGTTATACCGTTTATCTTTGGTGTTGATTTTCAAAGTTTGATACAAACAATCCTGTCCACAATTTTTCAGTGATGAATCTTATCACTTTTGTTGTACATGTATTAACGTGGATTCTGTTTTATTTCTTACATGTATGAATAACGACAACATGAGCTGCCTCCTTCTTATGTTTAATTAACTTCACATGTTAATGGCCATGTTTGACTTTGTGTGCTGTGAAGAATGGGACGATTGTTTCATTTTAACTTTAACCTCCAAGACGTCTCCAGCTTGATGTGCACATCAAGCCGTGTATTGAAAGGTCTTCTGTTGTCATCTGTGACTTTGTCATTATGTGTTTGAGTCCGTGGTTCCCATAGATGTATTTTAAAACTAGCAACAGTGTTTATGAAGGACATATTCGACTCAGTATCAGTTGTCAAATCATCTTTGAATTCTGAAACTTATCGTTGTACGGGATATATTTTACGCAGAAAAAGTGCTTTCGTCACCATTATTTTAGCGATGACAACCTCTGGTCATGATGAGGTGTTGTACAGAAGCGCGCTGTGACATTTCATCTGCTTACTGTTATTATTGTATTTATGTATGACTCGATGACATTTGCCATTCGCTATATTTAGTATTTCTGTGCTCTTCTAAAAAATACGGTAAATAAATATGTGATTGTGTATTAAGTAATCGTCGTTTGAATGCTTGAGTTGTAGTTTCATTGAAACGTAGTAATACACTCTTAAATCATAAACCGTATCCAAAGATTTACTGATACCAATTTCACATTCAACACGTTCAAGTTTAACTTATATGATTCTTGGAGGGATTTGTTCACTATTAATGAACTGTATTACCAAGATCCAAAGGATTTAAACTTAACTGCCCACAGACCCCCATTAGTTTTCCACAAGCGACAATGTTAACGTTTAGTGCTGTAGCTCAGTCCCAAACATTCCGTGGCCAATAATCTTTGGTGTATACCTTGACCAGCCTGTGAGAAAGAAGCCATAAAAATCTTGACATAGGTTGACTGTCAAAATCTGGATCTTTCTACGCCTGCAACTGGGTGGGGTGCCTAGCAACGCCAAGGCAACGTCACTCGCAGCATCATCACCACCTGTCTCCTTGTGTCCTCTCGCCCAGAATTTCAAACTTTCATCATTAAAATTCATACCTGCCCAAAGCTTAGACAATTTCCATCATTTTGATACCATGCATGCACCTGTACACCAAAAACGGCAGACTGGCAGCAAAAAAAAAAACTTTACACCCTTAAATACATAGAACTATAATTGTCCCTACCGAAAAACGGAAGTTGTAATGGGGGTCTGTGTCCAACTCGAGATAAATGTGAATTGACTCAAGGGAGATAACTGTGGTTGTACTGAGGAAAGAAGACAGATAGCTCTTCCCAGTGCATCAAAAACAAAAACACATGACCATTCATGGGTATGGAACAACATTGTAGTCTTCGGCGATATTCCAGAATCCGCGCCCAGTCCTATTTCAATCGACTTGAAACTGCTCTGGAACCCATGTTAAGTCGCAGATGTGGCAATGAGTTGAACGACTTGTGGGTCGTTTTGTATACCACCGGGTCCGTATATTACCTGACGTGTATCTTCTCCGGGGGTCGTTTTGTATACCACCGGGTCCGTATATTACCTGACGTGTATCTTCTCAGATGTGGTTGGTTTCCTCTTTGTCCGATTACTGCTCCAAATATCAGCTGATCTGTATCTTCTCAGGTGTGGAGCCTGGTTTCCAACCACCGTAGTGCTGGCCGCCGTCGTAGAAGTGAATTATTCTTGAGTACGGAGTAAAAACTAATGAAATAAATAAATAGATAAATCTCAGGTGCGGAGGATTTTCTCTTTGTATGATACCTGATGCAAAACTTACAGGAAGTTTATCTTCTCAGGTGCAGTGGGTTTTCTCTTCGATACCTGGTCCAGATGTTGGAGGACGTGCATCTTCTCAGGTGTGGTGGGTTTCCTCTTTGATACCTGGTCCGTATATTAACTAATGCCCACACACACGCAATGTATATTCCCTTGGTGTACTGGGTTTCCATCTGTTGCTCTACCGAGTTTCCTCTCTTTCCGATACCTGGTCCACATAGACATATTTTTAAACCAGTTTAAAAAGACCTAAACTTTGATTAACACTTGAAATGCACAGTATCTTTAAAATGTATAATCTAGAAAATTTAATAACGAACTATTATATAGGCTTATACTCCTCATCGTCAGAAATGCTGCCAAGTAATTTTAATACAGAGTCGACTGTGTGGAATCATTGCCTAACATATCCACACAGTCATCCAAGATATATCTAAAGCCGTGTTGAGTATCACATCCTATTCACTCAACACAGCGTACTTACCTGAGCATCACATCCAATACACTCAACACAGCATACTTTCCTGAGCATCACATCCAACACACTCAACACAACGTTCTTACCTGGGCATCACATCCAATACACTCGACACAGCATACTTACCTGAACATCACATCCAGCACACTCAACACAACGTTCTTACCTGGGCATCACATCCAACACAACACAACGTCCTTACCTGGGCATCACACCCAACCCACTCAACACAACGCCCCTACCTGGGCATCTCATCCAACACAACAGAACGTCCTTACCTGAGGATCACATCCTACACAACACAACGTCCTTACCTGGGTATCACACCTAACCTACTCAACACAGCGTCCATACCTGTGCATAACACCTAACCCACTCAACACAGCGCCCATACCTGTGCATCACACCTAACCCACTCAACACAGCGTCCCTACCTGTGCAACACATCCACCACACCACAAAGTTCTTACCTGAGCATCACATCAAACACTCAATACAATGTCCTTACCCGGGCATCACACCAACACGCTAAACACAACATACTTACCTTGGCATCGCTTCAACCATAACACAACGTCCTTTCCTGGGCATCACACCCAAGACACTCAACACAATGTCCTCTATACCTGGGCATCACATCAAACAGTCATCGCAACGTCTATACCTGATTTATTTATTTATTGATTTATTTAAATGGTGTTTTACCTTGTACTCAAGAATATTTCACCTATAAGACGGCGGCCAGCATTGTGATAAGAGGAAACCGGGCAGAGAACGCCCGTGGAAACGCACGACCATCCGCAGGTTGCTGATAGACCTTCCCATGTATGGCCGGGGAGGAAACCAGCATGACCTCGACTTGAACTCGCATCACACCCAACATACTCAACACAGCGTACTTACCTTGGCATCACATTCTACACAACACAACCTCTTTACCTGAGCATCGCATCTAACACACTCAACACAACCCCCTAATATAACATTGTAAAAATTTCTGTTGTTTTTTTTTTTCATCAATGGATTTTTAAGATGATCATTCGCTATTGCCTGAGGGCAGCAAGGCTAGTCAGTACATATTATTGCCCTATGTGGGTGGCCCGAGGAATCGTATGACAAGGCCACGAGCATACACATAACTCTGACCTGTGTCGGAAGGATGGAAGATGACGAGAGAAAACGAAGAGGTGAGATATGCTCCTCCAAGACAGCCACTGCCGCGACCATGTCTCCATCCCATCAGTGTATATATCTTTTTTATTAGCTCCCAAACGCACATACACCTTTAGAAGGAATGACATACATATCCTCACCTGAGATCACAGAAAATAAAGCGTTGAAACAGTAGCAGGGTGGAAGCACACATACTACACGTCATAAATATAGAATAGAAGGAGAGATATTTACATATACAGGAAACTGGGCTAAGCCAGGGGTAAACCAACGACCATACACAGGTTGTTGCAGGCCTTCCCACGAACGACAGGAGAAGAGGACGAAGTGGTAATGACTTCAAAATAAGGTATAAGCAATAAGGTATTGCGTAAACGTTTGTGTGTGTGTGTGTGTGTGTGTGTGTGTGTGTGTGTGTGTGTGTGTGTGTGTGTGTGTGTGTGTGTGTGTGTGTGTGTGTGTGTGTTCGTGTGTGTTCGTGTGTGTGCATGCGTGTACGTGTGCTTGTAGAGGCTCTAACCTCAGCCTATGTGTCCACCTCTCTCACTGTCATTAGAACGTGAGAATATTTCCTTTAGACGGAAAAGGATTTACGTTCATGCATTCTAATTCTGTTGATCTTGTCACTAGATATACAAGGTGACGCTGAAGGTTTTGCCGAGGGTCTTTTGTTGCGGGTAACGTGTGTCTGGGCTGCATACATAGCCAGAACAACTAACCATTATCATATGGAGTCAACTCTCCTCCACGATTTGCCAAATCCTTATATGTGTGTTACGTCTCCTTTTTAACCACTGTAGTCCACACACTAGGCCAAATTATCATATTAAGTCAAGTCCCATGCCCTGCATGTCGGACACCAACCAGTCTGGGGATAGAAGGTGTGGCCGGCCGGCCTCCGAACTTTTATGTGGCAGAAATAGTGGAGAGGTTCTCTGCTGCTGTAAGGGTTGAGGATAAGATCCCATGTTGTTCTCTGTGCGAGAAGGTTAATCAGATTGACTCATATACCTGATTACAACATTATACTGCCTGGTGGACTGGAGGAAACTGAGTAACTGAACACGTAAAGCACTTAGGTTGTTACAGATTTTACATGATCAATTCCACACAAAAGACTATGCGACTTTTTCGTTGTTAACTGTATTAATAAGCGGTAAAACAAGAAACAATGGTATTCATCTTGTATTCGCTGTGAGGTTTTTCTACATGTATGTCTGATGTTTGTGTTTACAATGGGATCGTTGTATATACATCTAATATAATTAAAGACGTACAACATTGAGAGTAAAATCAGAACAGCGACTGGCAAATGGTCACACATATCTGGTGAAATACGGCCTCCTCTCAGTTTACCTCAGTTAGGGTTTTTTTTCCAGCTGTTCATATAAATGCATAAACAGTAGCAATTTATACGCCCCCCGAGGAACACACCTTAACCAGAATTAGGTAACAAGATGATGTTAAGTGCAATATCTAAGCCGTCATTGATCTAGAATTACCTAAAGTGCTGTGATGTCATCACAGTTAACATATAGTCACATAAGAAATACTTTCTGAGCTTTTCGTTGGTGTCCTGCCTGTTTGATTCATTTTCACTCAATAGCAAACTTGTACAATTTTCAAAGGACCCAGTTTTAGTTATCACCCTGAATTCTGCCTAGAATTTGTGCAACTGCAGTTTTATTTTCAACCCAATCGCATCAGTCGTTCTGGAGACGAAAATTTGTTTAGGTTGACAGAAACTCTAATGTGACGACCAAGTCACGGAATCAAATGTTACCCAAGGCCAAAAAGCACAACTTTAGATACTTTTCGAAAACATACTGAAGTTTCAGGAATGTACCACTAGTCGTCTGCTCATAAAATGCATCACAAAATTGCTCAGAGTAATAAAAATCTGATAAGATACAATTGGGGTTCAAGCCTTGTGATTCCAGCCTGGATGGCTTGAACCTCTAATAATCCGTACGATAGTAATGCTTTTTGCAAGCCTTTAGCTTGGGAGCCTAAAACAACACTGCCCTGATGTTTAGTGTTATATATTAGACATTACTGGTCTAGAATTAACTGTCTGTCAAAAACCGAATCATAAGACGATATGTATCTGATTTCTTATGTTTACGTAGATCAGATATTTATTTAAAAGGGGCTATGGAGGAAACGCTGGAAAAGACACATGTCCTCTTCTTTGACGTCAGCTTCCAAAATATATTACTGCACACGAATATTAAAACGTCTATCTACATATATTAAGGCTTGTTGGATGTGACTTAAACTTTGTAGCACATTGACCGTATGCTGTATTCATCACATTTAGACAGGATTTCCTGGCAGAACCTCATCATTGACCGATATCAATTCAATAAAATTGATCGCTCTGTACAGTGCTAGACTGTGCTGTATACGACCTTAATTAAACGTCGTTGAGGGAATTGTCCTTGCGATTGTTGACCTCGATCGTGCGTCTTTGTTGACGGCTGGTATACGACACATAGATTTGCACATCTAGCTTTAAGCATTTTAATATGGAGTATGGAAGATAATTCGCTGTCAAGTATAACCCATAAAATCTATTTTCCCAAAGAAGTTTACTGGTTTACTGAGTCGAAAGGAAGTTTCCGAGTACAACCAAAATACATATCGATGGTTTTAGATCTTGAAAATCTTAAAACATTTTCAGCTGCTTAATCCTTGGCTTCATCCTTGACATTAACAAAAATGGTAGCACATGTTTGGACCAGATAAAATCTACTTGAACACTGTGCGGGCAAACTGAGACCGAGTGAAAAACACAAGGTTTATTAAATGTCAATAAGTGCTTATGAAGTTTGCTGTTACTGTCAGTTTTTTGATTTGTGAATCATTTGACATTAACAACCCCGTGAAATTTTAGCTCGGAGCCTATCTGCTACAGCCGATTGGTCGAACTGGGCCGATTCCAACTCCCGTCTCTATCTAAGTAAGAGCCATGTGCAATGTTGGGCTTGAAAATCTCGCAAGACCAACACGCCCCCCGTCACTGGGATCCCGTCCTCTTCCATTAAGGGTCGCAACCCAGCGAACAGTTACTCCGTGATCAACAGGTACTCCACAGCCCGAGGAGATATGGGTCTATTATATTCAAAGGGGTCACATAGGGGAGCTTTAGGTTAGTCGACTGTTACGACAATGTTACCCAGGGGCCTGGTTTCACTCTAGAGGCCACACGAGGGTAATGCCGCTAGAATAGATGAACAATTGTTGTAGCTATAGCCCAATATCCTTATGCTGTTTGCTGAAAATCCATCCTACATTTCTCAACCCTATTTTCAATGTATTTTCAATATAACTTTGACATATAAAGTTGAAGGAGATGTCACAACTGTATAAATGTGTACAAATATTCTGAGGGATTTACCTCCCGTGCACAGATCACGTGCATCTCTCAGAACTAAATATTTTCTATTTAAGTCTGAGCAGTTTCATCAAGTTGTGAAGAACGGTGGTACTTGTGTCGAAAGGTAAGTTCTGTAAGGCAGAGTATGTGTATTTTGTTTTTGTCCGTTTTCGGAGTTGTCTTTAATTGAAGGTGTTACTGTTATGTATGACTATTTAACGTCTTCATGTACTGTTAGTCTGCGGACCTTTGTGAAAGCATAACAGGCCCTGTTATACATGTACATCGCGGACCTGGCCGAAAGCACCTTGTTCAATGCTCTGTTTATTTAACTGGCTGTACATTGGCTGTTAATTCTGTGTCTAAGAATAGTTGAATCCACCTGGCACGTATATAAGCCGTGTTTTCTGTGCAGAGAGGAGGTATTTTTGCTGCATCCACTGGGAGCCAGGAGAGTGTGCGACGCTCTCGTATCGAGTCCATTATATTTATATGAGCTGGTGATGCCAGTTTCATTTGGGAGGACAGATTTTTATGCCGGCACCGTTTGTGTACCACAGTCGTACTGGTGTCTGGTTTATGTGAATTTCTGCGGAAGTCACGTTTATTGGTGTTCAGATCTTTATTATGATTGTACAGTGTGGACTGTGTAATTTGTTTAACACGCTGACCTCACCTGACCGACAAGGTCGTCAAGGACTCTAAACTGAAGTTTTCAGTTTTGCAAAGGACGTTCGTTCTGCCACAAGGTGACATTACTCTACGTCTCTGAACGGCTCGTTTGTGAGCTTCTACGGGAGCTGTGACTGTTCTAAAGTGGATTATACCTCCATGCCTGTATTTACCCTGTGTTGTGCTCTGCGGGTGTGACGTCATTCAAAGGCTTGACTGTTCCAGTTCTGTGTAACCTGTGTACTGTGTTCGCCTTCGCTAACCTGGCGAAGTACCTGTCTGGGACAATTTGTGACTTGTGTGAATTGTGTGTTTATCCCATGGTCTTTACGTTGGATCTCCTGGAACACGTTCCTTGGGATACAAAGGTGAACTGGAAACTTTTAAAGACCGGTAATACTGATGTGTATGTTTTTTATGTTGTTGTTGTTGTTGAACTGTCTGTAAAACTGTACGTCTCATTTTATATATAAAGCATTGTTTACATTGTAATATTGAGTCACTGAGTCTGTTTTCTGTTGCCGTTTTCAATACCGTAACAGTTACCGACTGTCAAACACTGTTTAGTTGGTCTGGTTGTCCTCACATCGACTCAAGGTAGACAGACCACTAAGGGTGTGTTCTTACATAGACTCTACCCTCAGGCTGTGGGTGAACCTCTAACACTGTCGATACGCCGTCAGGATATTTCGTTCTGACGGAAAACGAAGGATTTGGTTGAGGTTTATACTGTTTAATTATGTCGATTATATGATAGAAAAACTATGAGCTGCTCATACGTCAAAACTAAGGATTGTTTTTACATAAATGGTACTAAAAGTAAATCGAATCTTAAAATTATGTATGGATTTGCACACATTATCTTCAGCCTTACTATACGATATATAGGTTAAGTCCCCGTAACGCTGTATATTTTACAATTTTAAGACCCTTATGTAGGTGTAGCCATGAGCTGAAAGGTTACTTGTATCTCCACACTCTTCACACTGATAGCTCTAACTAATCTATAAGGCCTGCATGTACGTATACAGCCGTCCCGATTGGCCAACCTCTCATACCCTCAATTATCCGTGATCACTGGGCGACTCTCTAATGTCTGTGGACTTACTTTTACAGTCTACTTAACGTTACATATCTCCTATTCAAGCTTTTGGGGTGTGTTTAAATTGTCCCTGCTACATGCATTTGTCTCTGCATCCTGTGGGCAGGATTTGGTATATACATATAGCAATAACCATAAATGTTGTGAATGTAAAAATTGTCGATGGTAAAGTAATGCTGCAGACGAGATCGAGGCTGATTTGTTGTTCAAAATCTGAAGGGTAGTGCTGTAATTCAGAGTAGAAAACTTTTATATGTGCATTTTTTCTTCCCTTTTGTGTATCTTGAAGTTTCTGATGAATTTGTCAACACTTTTGATATAGAAATGTCAATTGGGCGTATTTGAACTAAATTACAGGGCAGGCTTCGATGTACACCTGCAGTCTTTGGCAATAAGTGATTTTATGATTAATTTTCAGAGTTCTCATTTGTAAGTGGTGGGAAAAGGTATTGTCTCCTGTGCTCTAATTATAGTGGCAAAATACTGGATAGCGAAACTGTTGTCAAGCTGCACTGCATCTTACCCGGAGATAATAATGAAAAAAAAAAAAAAAGAAACGGCGACAGACTTGGTTACAGAGGATCAAAATCGCCCGGTCCAATGCATCACATTAACCTCAAGGCTGTGTGACTTGTAACTTGCAAACAATGTGTCTACAGCATTATCGGTCCCTACCAAAATTCATCTGGGAGCCCCTCAGAAATTATCTATGTCTTTTCGACCATTACATTTGCTTGTAAATTGCTGCTATTTAGGCATTTACATGAGCAGTTAGAACAAAACCTTGACTGAGGTAAAATGACAAGAGGCCGTAGTTCACCGGTTACACTTCCGAGCTATCATACTGTCGTTGCTGCTCTTCCTTTTTTCACTCGCTATGCTGTACGTTTTTAAGTACTTTAATTCTTTTCTTTAATGTAAAATGTCATAATTTCGAGTGTACAGAAACAAAGTGTACTGAGTTACACAGCCAAAACACAGTGTAAATGACGTAACACAGCCAAAACACAGTGTGAATGACGTTGCATAGACAAAAAACAGTGTAAATGATGTTACACAGAAAAATACAGTGTAAATGACGTTACACAGAAAAAAACACAGTGTAAATGACGTTACACAGAAAAAAAACACAGTGTAAATGACGTTACACAGCCAAAACAAGTGAAGACTGACAGCATCATAACCCGTTCAGTGCATGTACCGACCACAAGTGTTGACGAATAGGCAAGCACGGTACAGTCAGTTAAATACACATAAACTCTCAATCCTTTGTTACCCTGTTCAAACCAGAAGTAATTTAAGACAATGATGAAAAAAAAAAAAACAGATATTACACAGGTTTCCCTAAATTTGCAATTTTTACATTATTTTTTATGACTCATGGATTTACTTTGCCAGAGTGTTTTGTGCAAAGACCACAAGTTCGAATTGTTATTGATGTAACAGAATTCTTTTGTGAAATGCCGGGAAACCTGGAAGCACAGTATGTCACATGGAGCCAATACAAACACCACAACACTTATAAGGTCTTAATAGGTGTTTTGCCAAGCGGACTGGTTACATTTGTGTCTAGGTTTTGGGGAGGCCGTGCTTCAGATAGGCATATTGTACAGAAAGCCAGTGGCCTATTTTTACCACATTTAGAAGGCAGTGACGTCATTCTGGCACACAAAGGATTTAGAGTGGGAGATCTCCATCCACCTGATATTGGTTTCAATTTGTCATCCAGTT
Source organism: Liolophura sinensis (assembly GCF_032854445.1). Lineage (NCBI taxonomy): Eukaryota > Metazoa > Mollusca > Polyplacophora > Chitonida > Chitonidae > Liolophura > Liolophura sinensis. The sequence goes on along the minus strand of NC_088296.1, from coordinate 2,901,205 downwards.
GTCAGATGAGCTCCGAGGAGTTTTCCTGAGCTCAACAGGTTGCCCAAAGGAACTTTGTGGAGATGAAATGGAACAAAGCAAAAACTTCAACATTTTACAATCTGTGTAACCAGTGAGTGAAGTTCATAGTTTGAACAAATGACTAGGATTTGTTACACTCTGACAAATCTGTATGCTCTATTGTTAAACTGAGAATAATCGCAGTGTCATCAAACAATATCATCAATCACATGGATAAGTACTGTAATGTCAGACTCAGCACTCAATAAGTAACAGGTCACAAGGTTAAATATAATTTTGATGAATTTTGTCTTTGGCCTTATGTTGGTATATGTGGCAAAGGGCTGGGTTTATGTGTATTTAACCTTAGAGGTGTTTGTCATTCAATGGCTAGGACGGGTTTCAAACCCTTACTGCGACAAGGAATATGTGGCCCCCTTCTTCCAACGGCAGGTGGGGCCTTAGTGACCGATAGCGATCAACGACGCTGTGGCCATCTGCTCAGTTTAATGCCCGCTTAAGACCATGTGCTTATCTAAGTAAGATCCGAAGTGGTGTGTCGGGCTTAAGACTCATGCAGGACCAACCTGTTCTCAGCCACTGCGATCCCGGTCTCTTTAATTAAGGGCCGCAAGCAAGGGCTAACATCTACTCTCCTATGGGCTCTAACACATACACAAGAGATCTGGGACTATTATATTCATCGGGGACAAACGGCAGAGCTCTAGGTCAGCTGGTCTAGAGTGCTGTGTTCTTATTCTTTTCTCTCAGGAGACCCCAATGGGATAATGTCGCTTGAATTCAATGGGTAATTGTTTGGTTATAGGCTTATCTCATTATACTGGTTTCAGAAAAATCCATTCGACATTTCTCAACTATACTTCCAATGTGTTCTGCTTGGAACTAAACGTGATAACAAATATAAATGATTAGAACCCATCTACTGGAGTAATTTTTTGGGGAAACTGACTGGTTATTGAAATGTGACATTCACATAAAGTTGTACAAACCATTGTTGAGATGTCAAAGAGTGAAAATGTGTACAAACATATTCAGAGATTTGGCTCCCCTGCAAAATTCACAAGCATTTCCTAGAATTAAGTATTTCCTATTTTATACAATTTTGCTGTAAAGATGTTCAAAGCAATAGCTGGCCTCTTTTGTTTCTTTGTACAGACTCTAACCTCAGCTTGTGCACAAACCTCTAACATTGCCGACTGGATTATGCGTAGGTTTATACTGTTTAACTGTGTCGATGTTGTCACGAAATACCACACAGGGTGATGAGACGTTATTAAGGTTCTCGAGGTATACGGTCAGACAGCAACATGCGTATGGTCGTGGGTTTCATACGGGCCCCGGTATCCTCACACCATAATAATGGCTGCCGTGCGATAAATAAAATATTCTTGAGTCCGGCGTTAAACACCAATCAAATAAAAAAAATATATTATTAGAGGTAAACTGTTATTATTAGAGGTCATCTGTGAGCCATCCGATCAGATGCAGCTCAAACCGTACACTGTAAATCATGGCCATTGCTAAACACTTAAGTCTATGTGCACATTCTTGAGTTCTTGAGGTCGGCAAACACAACTCTATCGTTCATAACGTCAAAGCTAATGAATTTGTGTATACGCAAATGGTGTTAAAAGTAATTATTGCCTTCAGCCTTTTCTCCATTGTACATAGGTGTGGCTACGTCCCCGTAAGTCTGTCTCTTGTACAATGTTAAAATGCAAATGTACATACAAATATAAATGATCTGAACCCAACAGCTGAAGTAATTTTAGGAAAACTGGTATATTTATTAAAATACGAAATGATGTCATGGAATATAAATAAATGTGCAAAGCATATTTATCTCCCCTGATCAGATGACATATTTCTCAGAAGTAAGTATTTTCTATTTCAATCTGCGCAGTTTTGTCAAGTTGTGAAGCACAGTGAGATTTGTGTCGACAGGTAAGTGCTGTAAGACAAGGTACGTCTATTTTTTGTTGAGATGTTTTTATCAGGCGAGGGAGGGATTCTCGGACAGCATTTAATTGGTCTGGTCGTCCTCAAATGGACACGAAGTAGACGTATGACTTGGGGCGTGTCTATATGGACTCTACTCTTAGCCTGTGTGTGAACCTTTGACACTGTCAAAAGATTGTCAGAATATTTTCTTTTCAAAGAAAACGACTGATTTGGGTTCAGCTTCATACACTTTAATTATCCTGTGACTGTTTATGCAGTGCATTGGTACATTATTAATGTATTTTTCTAAAGCTTTGACCTTGAAAGGCATTCTATAGGGTTTACCTGAAGGTCGTTTGTTGCTGGTGACGTGTTGTCTTGGGTTGGGCCTTCATACATGTAAATAGCCAGAACAACCGGCCTGTATGGATCGCTGTTTACTTACTTACAATGTTCGCCTCTCTGCTCCAAATATAAAAACTATAAAAGTCAAACATTTATAGTTGGGATGTTCATGTTTTCATATTCCAAGCGAGGCAGCAACAAATACCATTTTTGAAGTCTTTGGTATGACGGGACTCGGGTTGATCTCTGGTCTCCCTACTTCGGGGCCTAAGGAATGTGTTACAGTATACAAGTAAATCGAATCTTAAACTTATGTACTGAATTGCACACAGGATATTCAGTGTTACTGGATTGAAAGGCTGCATTGTATTGTTAACTCCCCACTCAGCAAACATTAAAACCTCGCCCATTGATCACCAATAAATGGGGTGTATAACTTGACCCAGCTGAGCCAGTCAGGACAGCCATATACTGCATGTAGGTCGGCTGATATATTAGCTCGAGCTGTTTGGGTGAATATAGAAGTGACGCTAACCTACTTCTAACGTTTACCTGAGGTTACATATCTCCAATCCAGGCTTTTTGGTTGTCTCTAAACTGTTCCTGTCATAACACTGTATCTATTCGGACATGTACATCACACTTCTACGTTGGAGTGTGGTCAATATTTGCGGCTTAAATATTTTGTGTGATCAGTGTTGATTGCAGGGTATAGTAGCTCTGTGTAGTTCCTGACAATAACGTAATAAAATACTGGGAGCTGGGAGAATTTGATCTTAATTCATATTCGTTTTACTTTAAGTAGGAAATGTTTTCTCAACAAATAGGCCCAAACGAGGTTGTCCGCTCCTGTCTCAACAAATAGGCCCAAACGAGGTTGTCCGCCCCAGTCTCAACAAATAGGCCCAAACGAGGTTGTCCGCCCCTGTCTCAACTTGACTTTCATCAGAAAAAAATCATATTTTTCCACTGTCGACCATTCATCCAGTTCCACCTTTCCTTACACCATCTAACACACTTTTTCTTGTTCAATTCACGAACGTTCATTTCCTTTTTTCCAACTGAAGTATTTTATTACCTTAGTGCAGTCAAACGCCGCATATCGGAATATCGTGGCTATAAGTTAAAAACACGAGCCGCTTAATGGCTTTCGATATGGTAATGAAAACATCCTAAATGAAACAGAAATGTTTTATTTATATACATATATTATTTTATGATATAGGCCAGTGGCCCTTAAGTGACAGAAATCAAACAGACAACCACTTTGGGCCATTACCCTCCGTGTGTCACATAGAAGCAATAATAAATCTCATCAAATATCAGAATCGTTCAATAACACACAATACTCAGACATAAAAATATTTGGTTAATGTGCAGGCTGAGGATTTTACATCAAGGTAATACCAAGTTTTGGGAGATTAGTCACTCTCAAAAGCTGGCACAACGAATGCATGTCGTTTGTAGGAGATACATGAGTTGGAAAATGTTATAAAGTAACTGAACCCCTCGGCCTACAAATGTACATCACATGAATCAAGTGTTTTCTTGAAGAAAGGGATACTGTGTAATCAAACACCACCGCAGTACTTTATCATCATTTAAAGGGTGGTTTTATGACAGAAAAAAAGGAATTATATAGGTGAACCAAATTAAAAAAAATTAGCTTTATAAAAGAACATATCTTTTCTGCTTTGTCAGTGATGGATACTTCATATTTGAAGACTTTTGGGGATTACCTCATACCACTGTGTACAAAATTATATTGACTGGCGGAAGCCTGTACTGGAGGAAACTGAGTAACGGAACAAGTGAAGCTCTGAGGTTGTTACAGATATTACATGATCATTTAAACACGAATGACGAATGACTGGGACTTTTTTGCTTGTTACAATATCAATCCACAGAGTATGGTGAGGTATATTATTGATACTCAAAAAGGTTATAAAATTAAAATGAGTCGAGAAAGGAAGACGAATATATGCTATTGTGTACGAGTTGAGAATATTAAAGCTGATACTAATTATTATTGTCTTTACGTATTATTTCTGTGGTTTAAAAGCTGTTGTTTATAGTACATATGTTAATAATATTGGTGGTTGTTTTGTACGGGTGCGAAGTATTGATTAGAATACGGGTACATAGATCTACATCCATGTGTATTAACACGGTTTCTGTTTGTTTGTTTTCTTCATTTGCAGAATGAGGTAAAATAATATGACACACATACTGTATGTACCATAATGTGTCATAATATGGATCAATACGAGTCCTTTATGTACATGATATGTTTTTATGCCTTACAGATATAGAGCCAAAATTCACAAAATGGAGGTTGAGATTATGTTTTAGCTATTAACAGTAATGCTCTATTACAGATTTATAGGTTTAGATAAATATAGACAGCTTCCATGCATATACCTGTTTTGTTACGTGGACAGAAATGAAATATCATGATTTTGGCCACTGGTGAAGGTTATACATCACCCAGAACTAATATCCCTGATGGGTAAAATAGTTCAGAAGTGTGTAGATGAACAGTTGCAACAACATACATGCAGGTGCTCGTCAAAATTGAAATATGATACCTCATGGCTTGTGAGTTGTCTTTTTCCTGTCAATCAAATATATTGCTTGTATTGAAATGTATTTGCACAAGATCCTCAATATCTCCTTGCTCCCACCAAAATGCTGACCGCTGAAATATTCTTGAGTACGGCATTAAACACCAATCGAATAAATAAAGAAATCATTACTGGTACCATCCTGGAATTTTGATTTCCCGTTCAAATGCATGTAGTTGGAATTTAAGTTGAATTTTTGTCAACTATTTCTTTGTGTTTAGTGCAGTATAAAAAGCCAAGAAGAAAATATTCGAAAAAGGCACGTCAGGTGCAGGTATGTATATAGCCTTCAGTTTTTAAATATTTCTTTCATTTTTAGAAAACTTCTATTATGTTGATAATTCGAATAGAACTGAAAAAGGAGACATGGGAAGTGTGTTGGGTTATGTACAATTTTTATTAACTTGGTGCTACATGATCATTATACATTACCAGTTTCAGTTAACAAGATTCACACTTTGTTTTACTATATTCTCCTTTTTTTCCGAAGGACTGCTTTGTAGAATGTATATTGACCATTTTAGACATGTACACAGTACAGTGTTCAATGAGCACCGTCAGTTGTCAAACAAATACCCTCCAAAAAGTTTACAAACAAATAAAAATGACCCATTTTCATTCTTGCTGTTGTCTAGAAATTAACATACACTGTTTTGGCACTTTAACAAGATTGGCTTGGTATTATTTGGTGTTTAATATTTATACTTGGCCTGAGTTAATTGAAATCTGAAGATTGCAATGTATAATGGTACTTCCTCTAATAAGGTCTACAGGAGATATACTTGTTAATTATTTAATTTGATTACTGATTTGCGTCACACTCAACAATATTTCACTTATTAATATGGCAGTGGCCAGCATTATGGTGGCATTGTGGAGGTATAATAGAGGTACATCACAGGTATACACATGTGATCTGAGGTGAAGCTGCGATATACTTGAGGTGTATATGAGATATACTGCAGGTGTATTTGAAGTACTGCCAATTGTGCAAATTAATATCTAAAGTAAACCTAAAGTACACCTCAGTTAGCTTAGGTAAGAAAACGGGATGTTTGAGGTGTACCTGAGGTATAACATAGGTATATGGTAGGTATATATACAGGTGTATCTGAGATATAACCGGCATATGCTGTAGACAAGGTGCACGTACCAGATTTAACGCACTGTGTTCACTTTTACAAATTCTGCACCACCAAGCACCAATCCATGTATAATTGAGTTGTTTTCCCACAGCTTAGAAAATGCACATTGTTAGGGTCAGCCATCTTGGAATAATTATGGGCTAGTATATTCATGCTTTCTGACTGGTCAATATTAGCATAGAAAATGGCAAGTAAGTATAGCCTGGTGTCCTTCTGCCATAATGCTGGTTGCTGTTGCTTTATAGAAATAAATATGTTGAGTTAACATATTTTTAATTCTGTTGTCACCATTTTGTTTGAAGTAAAATGTCTTAATTTGATATCTTCTTATTACACTTTTAAAGTAGCTGAGATGCACCTTGATGTACCTAGATTCTAGTGCTAAAAGTTGGCTGAGGCCACTGTGGGTTTCGGACCTGTGTCTTCAGAGTCATGCACCAAATGGCCAGCAACACCTGTTCACCGTCTAGACCACTCGACCAATAGGCCGTCCACAAAAATAGAATATTCAGAAAGTGTAGTCCCTATTAACCATAATACTGTTACTTAATCCACTTTCTAAAATGACATCTAAACCTGTCTAACAAACAATAGTATTCATTTTGTATTCCCTTTGGGTTTCTTGTACATGTATGTCTGATGTGTGTTTGTGTTCACTATGGGTTTGTTGTACATACTTCTAATACATTTTGAGAGCCTCCGTGGCTCAGTTGGTTAGCGCGCTAGGAGCCTCTCACGAACGCAGTAGCTGTCCAGCTCATGTTGACTTCCTCTCCGGCCATAAGCATGATGGTCTGGCAACAACCTGCGGATGGTCATGGGTTTCCTGCCATCATAATGCTTGCCGCTGTCTTATAAGTGAAATCTTATAAAATATAAAGACCAATCAAATAAATAAATAATAAATGTTGATCTCTTGATGTGCTATGTGTACGTCTGATGCATATTTCGTTCCCTGTGGATTTGCGTCACATGACATATTTACCCAATAGCGAGCTTGTACAATTGTCAAACGATACATGTCTAACAAACAATAGTATTCATCTTGTATTCCCTTTTGGGTTTTTTGTACATGTATGTCGGATGTGTTTTGTCTTCACTATGGGTTTTTTCTAAGTACATCTACTACATTTTGAGCTCTTTGTGGGTTTCCTGAACGTCTGATTCATTTCACGTTCTCTCTGGTTTTCTGTCACAAGACATTTTCACCCAACAGCGAGCTTGTACAATTGTCAAACGAGAAAGTTTCCGTTATCACCCTGAATGTGCCTAGGCTTTGTGGAAATGCAGTTTAATTTTCAGCTCTATCGAATCAGTGGTTCTGGAGAGGAAGATTTGTTTAGTTTAAAAGAAATCCAATATGGCCGCTAAGTCAGTCGACCAAATGTCACCAAATGTCAAAAAGCACAACTTCAGATACTTTCCTAAAACATTCTAAAGTTTCAGGAATGTACCATTGGTCGTTTTCTCATAAAATGTATCACATAACTGTCGGGAATAATAATAATTCGACCAGATATAATAGAGGTTGAAGCCTAGGGATTCAAGCCTGTATGTCTGCGGATGGTCGTGGGTTTCCCGGGCTTGACCGTTTGCGTCCACCATAAAGCGGGCAGGCGTCGTATAAATGAAATATTCTTGAGTACGGCGTAAAACACCAATCAAATAAATAAATAAGTACATCAAGATTGTATGGCTTGAAGCGCTAATAACAATAGGTTTTGCAAACTTTTGGAAGCATAAAAATACAACACTGCAGTGATGTTAACTGTTATATATTAGACGTTACTGGTCTAGAATTAGCTGTCCCTCAAAAACTGAATTATAAGAGGATTTGTATGTGATTTCCTATGTTTACCTGGATCAGATATTTATTTAGGTTTTGGAAAAAGCTGAGAAGGAAATTCCTGAAAAGACACACGAACTATATCCTCTTATTTGACGTTACCTTCTAAATAAATTACTGCACACGAGTATCAAATCATCTATCTGCATATATTTACACATTGCAGTCGTAGGCAAGGCTTCTTGGATGTACTGTAAGCTTTGTAGCTCATGGACTGTATACTGTACACACCTACTGTATACTAAAGATTGGTTAGCCGCAACGTATAAACTCTCTACGGGTGAGGTTCTAAAGGCACCAAGGCTGAGCCTCAAACCCTGGTCATGGACAGGATCGCACATTTTTAGATACGATTTCCTGGCGGAATCGTAAATGATGGAACCAAGGTCAATTTAGGCCTCACAAAAGATCGATGTAAATTTAATAAAACTGACCGCTCAGTACATAAGTCAAGACTAGACTTTGCTATATACGACCTTAATTATGTTCAGATCCTTACTTATACGTCGTTTTGGGAATTGGCCTTACGATTGTTGACCTCGAGTGTCCATCTTGGATGACGGCTGGCATACAAATGTCTGTTTCGACGCATAGATTTTTTCATTTAGCTTTAAGCATTTTAACATGGAGGGAAATGAGGAATTTGCTATCATCTATGACTCCTGAAAATCTGTTTTCAGATCTCAATTTTAACTTGTTTACCCTAAAATCTTGAAGTGGAAATGAAGATCCGTTTACAATAAAAATGCATATCGATGGTTTTAGATGTAGAAAATCTAAAATCATGTTCAACTGCCCATTTCTTGGTGTTATTGAGAGAAAACTGCAGCAGTCTTGCCGATGTTATTCATATTTTAGAACGGTAGCATATACGGAAATCATCAACTGTACATATAAAGAACCTTCTGTACCATATGTTTAAGTTTTTCACAAGCTATTAAGTTTGAAGCTAAACAGTGTTGGTGACAGTATGCTACCCTGGAATACGGTAATTTTTGCTCATCAAAAAACCTAAACTGACGATAGCTGACGATAAGATGAAAGCTCTGATAAATAATCATAAGCGATAAGTCCCATATCTGAGAGGCCTTTTAAAACACCTTATTTCCATGCGGCGTCGTAGTTCGGTGACGTTTTCAAGGTCGAAAAATAGTGACACGTTTTGTTCATTATTTTTTTTATCATTACGAATAAAAGTTTCAATTCGACAAATTTTAGATCGACTTTGAGGAAAACCACATTTAATATTAGATAGTAAAGTGTTGGTTTCTAAATACCAAAGAAGTCTATCATTTATTATTCGTTCCATACGCTTAACCACGCTGATAAGAGCTATGGGACGTTAATTAGACTGTTCATTATGACCCTTACCCGGTTTTAGAACCAGGATAATACACTCCTCCCTTCATGAGGGTGGAAAACTTACCACTAATCCAAATATCATGATTAAACAAGCCCAAGATCATAATGTGGAGAATTGGTCAGCATTTTCAGTGCTGACAACTAAAGATTTAGGACGTCCTGCAGCAAAACAATGTTATTGCTCTAGGTAAAGCTTTTGATAATTGCGCTGGAGATGTTTAATGAATTCATTTATTTATTTGATTGGTGTTTTACTCCGGACACAAGAATATTTCACTTATATGACGACCGCCAGCATTATGGTGGGAGGAAACTGGGCAGATCACGGGGGACACCACGACCATCCGCAGGTTGCAGTCAGACCCTCTCACGTATGAGCCGAAAGGAAGAGAGCCTAGGCTGGATTTGTACTCACAGCGACCGCGTTGGTGAGATTCCCCTGGGAAAAGGCATCGCGCTGACACACTAACCTCCTCGGCCCCGAGATGTTATAAAAACTCAGTCCAGAGATGCCTTGACTGAGTGTACAGTCAGATGCCGACGTAGATTTATTGACAAGTTAGTTAATTCTTTCACAGATATTGTTTTAGGTTTACCGTCACCAATCATCGGCAAGTCAGTGATATTTGAGTGTCAACACATGTTGATACTCTCCACACTGGCGAATGAGGTTTTCAGGACACCGTTCGCGGAAGAGATAAGGTGACGTGCTTTTTGAATTGTTTCTTTCGAGGTAATGACCTGTTTCTCTTTTATAAAGACAAGACAGTCCATAGAGGAGGTCATATACGCTTCGTCGTAATTTTAACGTTTTATTGTCTTAATACAGGCAAAGCATATTAGGTTTGTACAGATCTACTTTGGCGGTGTAGAGATCGACTGAGGAAAAGAGGGGTTATCAAATGGCGATAAGTATCATCGTCTTTTTTATGTTGCGTATCGCTTGACATTTACACACCCTTGTGATTTTAGTTCGGAGCATATCTGCTCCAACCAGTTAGCCAAACTGGGCCAACCCGATTTTCAGTCTCTAAAGAAGAGCCGAAGTGAAGTGTTGGGCTTGAAAATCTCGCAAGACCGTTCTCTTCAAGTAAGGGTCGCAACCCAGGGCAAATAGGTAGGCTTATTTCTCTATGGTCCCTCACACAAATATAGGAGATGTGAGTGTATATTTCACCGAGCCCTCACTGTAGAGCTCCAGGTAAGGCGCCCTTTACGACAAGCTTGCCAAGCCGTACTATGTAAATAACGGCCATTGCAATGGCCATCATTTTAAAGATTATGTGCACATTCTTGAGTTGTTGAGGGAACTGTGCTACAATTGTGGAGATGTCATGTAGTATAAATGTGTACAAGCATACTGAGGGATTTAACTCCCCTGCTCGGATGACCTATTTCTCGGAACCAAGTAGTTTCTGTTTCAATCTGCGCGGTTTTATCAAGTAGTAAAACACGGTGGGAATAGTGGCGACAGGTAAGTCTTGTAAGGTGGGGTAGGCCTGTTGTTATGTCGGGATATTTCTATCAGGCGAGGGAGTTGTCTTTACTTGATCGTGTGACCAGCTCTCATACAGAATGTAAATGGTCTGCTCATCCTCACGAAGTCGACGTACGATTAAGGGTGTGTGTCTCTGTATAGACTCTACTCTCGATCTGTGTGTGAAACTCTGACACTGTCTATAAACAGTTGGAATATTTTCTTCTCAAGAAAAACGACTAATTGAATTAGGGGCAAGTTCACACTGTCCAATTATGTCGATCTTTTCACAATATAAACAGGGCGATAGTACGTTATTAATGTATTTTTCTGAAGCTTTGAACTTGAGAAGCATTATGTAGGGTTTTGCTGAAGGTCGTTGCTCGCCACTGACGTGTTGTCTGGGGTTGGGCCTACATACATGTAGATAACCAGAGCAACCGACATGTATGGAAGGCTGTGTGTTTACTTACAACGTTCGCCTTTCTGCTCCAAATATAAAAATTTTAACAGTAAAAAAATCATGGTTAGGATGTACATGTTCTCATATCCCAAGCTGAAGAGTAAGAAATACCATTTTCGAAGTCTTTGGTATGACGCTACTCAGGTCTAAGGTCTCCCGACTTGGAGGCGAGCTCAAACCTAAGGTATGCACTGAACTGCAGACAGGGTTTTCAATGTAACAGAACTAAAAGGCTACATGGATTATTAACGTGCCACTCAGCAAACACTACAACCTCGCCCATTGATTACCAATAAAGGGGTGTGTAACTTGACACACCTAAGCCAGTCAGGACAGCCGTATACTCCATGTAGGTCGGCTTATATATTAGCTGGAGTTGTTTGTGTGCAGATAGAATGGACACTGACCTTCCACAGTGTACATGAGTTACATATCTCCTGGGGGTTGGGGGTGTCTCCGTGGCTCAGTCGGTTTGCGCGCTAGCGCGACGCAATAACCCAGTTTCTTCTCACCAATGCGGTTGCTGTGAGTTCAAGTCCAGCTCATGCCGGCTTCCCCCTGGCCGTGCGTGGGAAGGTCTGGAAGCAACCTGCGGATGGTGGTGGGTTTCCTCTCACTATATTGCTGTTCGCTGTCGTATAAGTGAAATATTCTTGAGCACGTCGTAAAACACCAATCAAATAAATAAATAAACATATCTCCAACCCAGGCTTTGAGTTGATACGGTGCTATGACAGGCTGTCCCTGTTATAGCGCTGTATCTAATCGGTCATGTACTTCACACATTGGAACGGAGTCAACATTTTACGGTTTAATCGTCTTGATTGATAAGCAGGTGTATTGTAGTCTTTACTTCTGTGCTTTATAAAAAAAAAACACTGGGAGCTGGAATACAAAATTTGACCTTGGTTTATAACTGTTTTAATATAAGTAAGAAATGCTCGTGTCACTATTAGTAATGTCGTGTTGATTATATCTGTTATATATTGTATAAACTTCTGTAGATAGAGATATTCCAGAGGTTTGGCCCAATTATCATACAGTATATAGGGTCAAGTTACCATCATAGACACTGTAGTCAACAGGCTTGGCTAGACAATATACATTTAAATAGCGATAATCTCGTTTTTGCACTCAGACTTGCTAATTATGGATTGGAGCTATATATCTATCGAATATTACTATAAAACACCTCTGCCCAAATTAGCCTGACCAGATTTTTGCCAAAAAGCGCAATAAAAGGAAGAATGGCCAAATTTCTAACTGAACAGAATGGATTCCTTCTCAGGAAAGCGAGGTTTGCATACTCTCCTCGTGCATGTATAGACACTTTAATGCTTCTTAAACGAGAATTGGAGAATAGCGATCAAAAGTACTGTACTCAGTGTGTTGTGGGAACACGGGAACAGATGGAGGTTTTGTGCTGTCTTGAACGTTAATGATTTTGTAAATAGGAACATTCTTATAGGTGCCTGTCTGAGCGATTTACCGTTTTTGTTGCAGGAAAATAAAAACCAAAAAAAAAACAACAAAAAAACAACCAATAATGGCCGAAAGCATGCAGAAGCGGGATGATGATCTCATCTGTTCGATATGCATGGAAACATTCCGGAAACCAGTAATGCTACCCTGTCAGCACAGTTTCTGTAGGGAATGCATTGATTCGTATGCTGGCAAGTTCAAACATGTAAAGACAAACGAGAGCCCCGGCAGCACTGGGTATGAGGACGTTCATCAGTTGATAGCGTGCCCTTTGTGTCGGGCATCGACCAGTCTGGGGAAAGAAGGTGTGGCTGGTCTGCCTCCTAACTTTCATCTAGCAGAAATTGTGGAGAGGTTCTCATCTGGTGTAAATGTTGAGGATGACATCCCATATTGTTCTCTGTGTGAGGAAGGTAATCACGTCAGAGCTGTCAAATTTTGTACCAACTGTGGTGTGTTCTACTGTGGGGACTGTCTTGCTATTTGTCACCCAATGAGGGGCCCTCTGAAACGTCACCAACTGATTTCGTCCCAGGAGTACCTCTCCCAGGAAACCTCACAGGGTCAAGTCAGCAGGGACCACCAATCAACCCAGCAGCCGTCGTGTGCGAGACATGGTCAGCCATTCGGCTTGTACTGTGAACCGTGTCGGATGGTGATCTGTATGGGGTGTGTGGTTGAGCATCAGGGACACGCTATGCGGGATATACCATCAGCAGCTGAGAATAACAAGGTAATGTGAAAAAGATATTCGTATATCAGCCATCAACCGAAATGGAGTCAATACTCGTGTGGTCATTTCCCAAAACGACTATTAACACAAACCACGAAAAACTAAGAAATTGTGTGAGTTCAAAATTACTTTGGAATCATGCAAAGAAAAGTGATAAACAGTTTTCAACGATGTTAGAAAGAAGCAAGGAATGTTCTGGGCGAATAACTTAAATCACTATCTAAATCGTGTACCATGCTAGTATATAAGTCGATAATCAAAATAAATATGGCATGATTTCGAACTGTTTACTGACCTAAAATTTATAATGTGTATTGAAGAATGGGACATTTTGTCCTGTACTGTAGTGAGTCATTTGAAAGGCGGATTTTTTTAATGTAGCGTTTTTTTTTCCATTACAGCCAGCTGTTTTGAGCAGGACTAATGAACTGGAGAAAGTCTTTGGGGAAACTAAGGAATCACTGTCAGGAGTTCTGAGGCTGCACCGTAAGATACAGGTTGGTATTTTCCATGACACCTGTTCAATCTCATGTTGTTGTGGCTCATTTTGGCTATGTAGAATATTGCTATTAAAGCTTATTTTGTCACATATTATATATGTAGATTACAATTAAAGAGTTAAATTCTAATATTGACGACTTTTTATCAGAACTTAAACAGTGGAATACACGGACTGATGCGCTGATGTATTTGTGTAAAGGACAAGTCTATTTAATTATTTCTGGCTTGTCTGATCAGACTATCGTATCATTATTATGACTTTCTTCTCAGTGACACACACGCGATATGCCCAACTCAGACAACTTCATTTGATATATCATCGCCCATCATACGCTGTCATAATAATATCTATAATATATACACGTACACCATTTGATCTGATGGGGCGACAACGTTCGTGTTTAAACCAGCCCGAGGTGTCTGAGGTTGGAAGCATCTAAGGCTTCATCATGCTCGGAGCATCAGTTTTGATGGCACGACCCTTTTAGAGGTTGACCGACGTACCTTTGGGGTTTTGAGTAGACACTTACATGTACATCACTGGATTAAAGGGAAATCCCCTCCACCCCGGAGACACATTGTTATGTGGCGCAGATAGTTCACCCTTTTACACATACATATATAACTTCTTGAACACGCAGTTCTAAAGGTCTGGATGAGGTAATGAACGAATTTTCTGTTTCGCAGGAAAACCAGAAGCTTCACACTCAGGAGGTAGAAAAGGCTTATCGTGCAGCCTTGGGAGCCTTACAAGCCTGGAGGCAGCACTCCTTAGATGGCTTAAAAACCAGCTATTCACAGTGGAGTGTCGAGTGCAGCGCCATATTCAAACATTTACAGCTACAGGCTCAGGAAATGGAGAGGATAGTACGGGCTTCCAAAGACTTATTAGCATCAATGGACGTGGAGTTTTTGCAGGTAAGTCAAGCATATAAGTCACAATCTCTAACATTAGTTTAGTTGCCTCTACTACAGACGTTACCTAAGAACCAAACCACCCTTAGGAACTGTGATCAGGTATTCAAATCCACCTCATGCTGCCAGATCTGCTAAAGTTTTAGATCCTGAGTTCAACAGCTTTATTATGCTCAGTGGTACCCATCGGTCCGATTAAAGCAATAAAGTACCAACATGTAATGTCAAAAAGAAAATATTGTTTGCTGTTTTTTTTTTAAATAAAACAAGGTTTGTATGTAAATAGATTTGCAAATAAGGGGAAATTGTATTGTATGAAGCACAATGGAATTTATTAAGCGGAATTGAGAGCTGATGTGGGTTATGTATAAGATCAGGGAATGGTCTAAATGTTGTAGGTAAAAGCCATGGGTGCCTGTGTACTGTGTGTCTCTGGAGAGGTATTTGTTTCTTCTTTACGTGATTTTATATGTAGGCTCAATTCTGTTTGTTGACAGGGTTCCACGGACTTCACCAAAACGTATGTATAAATGTGTTATACCTCCCCATGTTTGTTATACATGCGCACGCGACTATTGTCAGCAGATGTGTTTCTGTAAGCTGTAGTTGTCCAAAACATGACTCAAGTGTGAGATATATCTAATGTTCAATCTTACGTTTGTCCAGACAAAATTAGATCTAAACTACTAGGAATAGTACATCATGTCATTCTTATAACTGCGCGGACACAAGATCACTACACGACTGTGTCTCTTTGTTTTCTCTCCTCTTCTGGCAGAACTGATGACCAGCTGAAAGGGGTAAGATCAGAACTGGAGAAACATGAGGTCAGCAGACAGAAGCTTCTAGCTTCTGTACAACATGACCAAGTTGTTCCTAGACAGGTGACTGTGAAAGAAACAGTGCAAGAATGTCAGGACTTAGAAGCAGCAGTCGGTGGACAAATATCTCCCCTACGTGTTACAAGTAAGTTCTTATGTATAAAAGGCATACAGTAGGGTGTGATTAGACGACATAAAGAACTGAAGTGTTTACATTAGTGTGTGCATCGAAGACACAAACAAAAATGGAGAGGACGAATGGCTGTCTACTTGCAAAACACACGATAGACTCTGTTAAGAAATCAAACCGATATGTCGTGGGCGTGCCAAGAAAATGAACAGTATTCCAAGACAGACGAAAGTGAGAAGAGTTTGCAAAAAGTACAGATAGTATAAACCATACACAATAATGTTAGGCAAGAGATAGGGTAGGTAAAAGGATGCTAACTAATGTGAGGTATACAGTAGTGTGTGCCCGGAATATACAAATTATTGTCAGATATACAGTATGGTTTGCCCAGAGTACAGTAGGATGTGCACAGAAGACACAAGCTAATGTGAGATATACAGTAAGGTGTGCACATAAGACACAGGCTAATGTGAGTTATACAGTAGGATGTGCACAGAAGACACAGGCTAATATGAGATATAGAGTAGGGTGTGCACAGAAGACACAGGCTAATGTGAGTTATACAGTAGGATGTGCACAGAAGACAGGCTAATGTGAGATATACTGTAGGATGTGCACAGAAGACACAGGCTAATGTGAGATATACAGTAAGGTGTGCACATAAGACAAAAGGCTAATGTGAGATATACAGTAGGATGTGCACAGAAGACACAGGCTAATATGAGATATACAGTAGGGTGTGCACAGAAGACACATGCTAATGTGAGTTATGCAGTAGGATGTGCACAGACGACACAGGCTAATGTAAGGTATACAGTAGGGTGTGCACAGAAGACACAGGCTATTGTGAGATATACAGTAGGGTGTGCACGAAAGACACAGGCTAATGTGAGGTACAGAGTAGGATGTGCACAGAAGACAAAGGCTAATGTGAATTATACAGTAGGGTGTGCACGGAAGACACAGGCTAATGTGAGATATACTGTAGGGTGTGCACAGAAGACACAGACTAATGTGAGTTATACAGTAGGCTGTGCACAGAAGACATAGGCTAATGCGAGTTATACAATAGGATGTGCACAGAAGACACAGGCTAATGTGAGGTATACAGGAAGGTGTGCACAGAAGACACAGGCTAAGGAGAGTTATACAGTAAGGTGTGCACAGAAGACACAGGCTATTGTGAGTCATACAGTAGGGTGTGCACGAAAGACACAGGCTAATGTGAGGTACATAGTAGGATGTGCACAGAAGACACAGGCTAATGTGAGATATACTGTAGGGTGTGCACAGAAGACACAAACTATTGTGAGTTATACAGTAGGGTGTGCACAGAAGACATAGGCCAATGCGAGTTATACAGTAGGATGTGCACAGAAGACATAGGCTAATGTGAGGTATACAGGAAGGTGTGCACAGAAGACACAGGCTAAGGTGAGTTATACAGTAGGGTGTGCACAGAAAACACAGGCTAATGTGAGTTATGCAGTAGGGTGTGCACAGAAGACAAAAGGCTAATGTGAGTTATACAGTAGGATGTGCACAGAAGACACAGGCTAATGTGAGGTATACAGTAGGGTGTGCACAGAAGACACAGGCTAATGTGAGGTTTACAGTAGGGTGTGCACAGACGACACAGACTAATGTGAGGTACACAGTAGGATGTGCACAGGACATTCAGATTAATGTACAGTTGGCCCAGAAGTCACAAAAAGAGGAAGGTACATAGTAGAATTATATATCAGCAGCTGCAAAATTAGATCAGAACAGATGGTAGTGAAGGCATCGGTGTCTACCTTGTATTTACAAATCAGCGCGTGTAATGTTAGATCAGGACTGGTGTTTGTGTATTCTGTGGTGTCTGGGTGATGTTTACCCCATGTGTACAAGAGCAGGTGTACACTCTTAGAGCAGGACAGATAACATATTGCACCCAATTTTTTGTGCTTTACGCCGTACTCAAGAATATTTCACTTAGACGACGGCGGCAAGCATTATGGTGGGAGGAAACTGGGCATAGCCGGGTTTAAACCCACGACCATCTGCAGGTTGCTGGAAGACCTTTCCACGAACCGCCGAAGAGGAGGCCAACATGAGCTGGACTTGAACTCACAGAGACCGCATTGCCTGGTGAGAGCCTTCTGTTTCATTACGCTGCGCTAGCGCGCTAACCAACTGAACCACGGAGGCCCCCTAATTATTACTGACACATGTATTCAAGTAAAAATTCGCCATTCTTTCCTAGATTCAAATGTAGTCAAACACTTATTTTAAAGGGGAAAAAAGAGAAAAAATGCCCTCATATCTGTTTCTTTTTTAATGTTAAAGGATATAGATTCCATGTATAAGAGTATGAGGTTTACATGTCCTTCCTCCCTGAATATAAGTTTGTTGTTAATATTTAAATATTTAGGTATCTTTAAAAAAAATGGCAAATTGAAGAAAATTTAAAGAGACTACTTCTGGTGGATTAAATAGTCTTTGGGGGTATTGTGACAATGAAAGCCACTTGGTAAGTTATTTGTGGCGAGTTACCTCCCTTATTACACAGACGGCTTCGGTACTCCACGAATGACAACAGGCCTACTGCAGCTTGATAGTGAATTGAGTGTTCAAATGTGCCATAACTGACAACTAAAACCAATATCTGGATAGAGGAAGGTATTATTCTTGTTGTAAGTGATAAGTTTTAAACAAATTAGATCGCTAAAAGCCTGTATTTTAACCCAGTACTTAGTCTATGTCTATGTCGCACCCGTCATTTAGTCATGGATACAGTTCTTGTCGAAGCTCAACTCTTTTAAACTGGCTGAAAATGACAGAGATCTGTATATAAATTACATTCATGTCAAAAATATATGTCATTTTATTTCAAGAGATTGTGTTGAGCAAGTAAAACCACGGTATGTGTACAGGTATTTACACCTCAGTCTTACAGCGTGTGTTTATGGTTTGCTGTTGTTTATGCTGCTTCTGTTGTGTTTTTGCAGAGCCGACGCTGAGATTCACAGAGACAGACGACAGTGAGTTGAGAATCACTGACAGCGGCTGTGTGGTAAAGGCTGAGGGCTTGTCCTGGGGGATGTGGAGGTGGTGGAGAGTTGTGACAGACGGGCGTTACCAGACGGGCAGGTTCTACTGGGAGATACACATCACCTGTTCACATGGCTGTAACTGTCGTGTAGGAGTTAGACAGGAGAGCTGTGATGTGAGTGAGGAGACAGACCGTGGCCGTAACTCCTGGTACATTGAGATGGTGTACCGTGGTGATGAGGTCTGGTGTTATAGTGACTGTGGTGGTGGTGAGATCAAACCTGGCTATCTACAGTACAGACGTTACACACGACCTCCTCACCTGGGTGTGTACCTGGACTGTGATGACCACACACTGACAGTCCTGGACTGTGACAACAACCAGGTAATGTACACTGTCAGTGATGTTATCGTCACAAAGCCTCTCGTGCCATCGGTTGAGTTTGTCGGGTATGGATCTGTGTCTGCTCGTCTGGTAACGGGTGACTCTGTGACTCTGCCTCCTGTTCTCTGTGATATGATAAGCACTTCCTGACCATCGGGTAATCATTCATTACATCTTTTTCATAATATTATCATGTGTTTTGTTAGGTTTTTTTAAAAAAAAAGAAAGACAGACCAGTTTGTGTATTGATGTTTTAGTTAATGTCAGCTCTGTGGCTAATTCAGTATGTATAGCTTGTTCTGCAAAGTGGTCAGTGATCTGTCACAAGCTTATATCTTGGTGTAGTTATACACAGTCTGTCTGACTTGTCCTGAACATCAGTGTCAATTTTCTTCCAGACAAAATACATGTAGATAATGGCTAGGTAGTTTTATTTTTAGTAATGGTGACTTGTAAATCAGCATAATCAGGAGTGTCACTGAGGAAAACGGGTCACAGTTTATACATGACAATACATATTGTCAACATGGTACATGTAGTAATTCTTGTTGTGTTATGTAACTTTAGTTCCTAAGGAAAAAAGTCAGTGAGAGAAATATGCCTTACCCTTTTAGGTTAGACAAAAATTATGTAGTAAATCTTCAACGTGAAAAATATATATACCCTATCTTTCGCATGGTACCTTGTCATACCTCCACATGCAGCTTGTACTTTTGTCTACAATATTCTCAGCTACCATTTTTTTAGCTGTAGCGGCTGAAAGTGAGGTCATAGCATTGTCTTACCTCTAGAGAGGTGGGTAATACCAATGGGGGAAAAGTTTTCAGTTCTATTCGAAACAAAATCCTATGTATTTTATTTAGACATGTTAAATGCAAAGTAGTACAGCAGAAATGTACGGTGTATGAACAGCTTATATGTCTCTGTGTCAGTTTTATAGAGTTAGTCCTCCAACTTGAGTTCGGAGGCGAATCATGGACACATTTTCCCGAAATGCGCATGTGTAACCTATAATTAGGACTAAGTTTTAAAAGTTTTTGTTAGTAATACTTTTATATGAAGTTATGAATCTGACTAATTTTAGGTTTCAGGGCTGTGGGTAGTGGCCCACCTGGGTTGATACTCTACATGTAAATGTCTGGGATAAGATATTTTGTGCAGAAAGTGGTTTAAATTTCTTTTCTGTCTAAAAGAAAATCTAAAGAAATGAACATTAACCCTGTATTTTCTTAAAATCTAACAATTGTCCTTAGATGCTAAAATTTGACCACTTCTCCCCCCTAGGGCAGAAGTTGTGTAGGAATTGCTAAGCGTATCTCCACTTTTACCTGTAGAAACGAATTAAATAAAACGAAACAAATTTGTATTATTATTGTTGCAGAGACAGCACATTTAATCAGATTTTACCAGACAAGAAACAGATCAACGTTCAGACCTATTTTGAAACACAGCATTAGTTCTATTCAAATAAATGCAGTATTACACTCACCGGTGTAAATGAAATTAGGAAATACAAGCGCAAGGGGGGAATTTTGCGTCAAAAAGGTAAGATGGGAGTCGTGGTGGGGTGTAGACAGGGTTGGGGTTGTAATGTTTGGGGATAACCCATGGTAAATTCCCAAAAAGTAGTCCAGTTAAGGCACTCACAACTTGATCTTATTACAATAAAGTTGATCGGGCAAAATTGGGTTTTTGATTTTTTTACTTTAAATTTATGTAGTAAATTTGTCAAATCCAAGATCAGATAGATATATCCCCTACTATACTTTTATGTGTTACCATCCCAAACCTGTACATGCAGTTTGCACCTTTCTCTACAACATTTGAAATATCAACCTTTCATCACCACCATTTGTTTGGAAGTGAAGGCATGACCTCTTCTTACCTTGGTAACCTTTATGTGGTGGGCAATAATACTGAGTAGAAGTTTTTTTAGTTCCATCCAAAACAAATAAAATTCTGATATGGTTTAGTTTAACGCAAAAGAGCAGTGCAGAAATTCATAGTGTGTCTTTGTGGCACTTTTATCCTTTTTTTTTTCATTGCTCGTTTACCCTCGAGTTTTCGGAAGAAAATATTTGACCCAATTGCCCGAATTGCGCAGGTTTAACCTACAAGGTGTACTGAAGGCATACTTTAGGCACATCTGAGGTGTACCATTGAGGTGTAGCATATCCTATGGTGTGTCTGAGGTAAACGTGTACATGGTGGTGTAGGTCTACATGTATGTGAGGTGTATTGAAGGTGTATTTGGGGTATTGTGGTTGGTAAAAAAATGCTGCCTGAGGTGTAACAGAGGTACAGGTGGAGGTATAGCTTAGGTATATGCTATTGGCAAGGTGGATGTACCTGAATGTAACATTTAACCCACTGTTTTCACGTTGAATTTGGCAGAAAACAATCTCCAAACACTAAGCTAACGGCTGTATAAATGATAGATAATTTCAGCTGTAAATCTGTAGATGAATGCAGTTCTTTGTGTACAGTATCTGTAATTCGCAGCTAAATTACAACAACCACAGCAATTTACATTTACATGGCTTACCAGGTGCTTAAACAAAAATTAGTGTTACTCTTTTTCTGTTGACTTCAGATGTTCGTGTGTGCTCACACTTTATAAATTCAGCCCCAGGAAGTATCAGTCAGTGCATTTTTGGGGGTTTTTTCCCACAGCCTAGAATATGCACACTTTTTGGGGCAGCCATCTTGGAATAATCAGGGACAAATACACATGTATACGTGCCCTGCGGTTGGACAATATTTTGCACACTGAATGGCATTGGGCGAGACAAAGGCCTATGTTTAATTTGTAAACATGTTTTTTTTTTGGCCCAAAAAGAAAGACATTTGTAATTTTGTAGTGATCATTTTGTTTGAAGTAAAATGCCTGAATCCGATCTCTTATTTTAAGATTTTTAAAAATAAAATTGTGAGATGAACCTTAGGTACGCTGTCTAACATGTCTAAGTGTTGATTTTTTTTCAAAGTTGCTAAGGTGTATTTGGGGCCAGCATTATGGTGGGGGAAAACCGGGTGCAGCCCGGGGGAAAACACACGGTCATCTTCAGGGTGCTGCAAGACCTTCCCACATACGGGCAGAGAAGAGGCCAGCATGAGCTGGACTTGAACTTGCAGGTACTACGTTAGTTACAGGCTCCTGCGTCATTACGCAACGCTAGCGCGCAAATCAACTGTACACCTCCGATAACATAGATGGGTTGTACATCTCCACTATACCGCACACCGAGGTGTACGTGAGATGCACACCCCATGTACACCTTTTTTATACCTTACACTGAGGTGTTCACCTCATGTCTAAGAAGGATATAACCTGTCGGTTCAAGTTATCTCTTTGATCGTAAGCCAACAGACCCTCCAGAAAAGTGCCATACTTCAACAGGTGTTTTTTTTTTCTATTTTAATAGAAGTTTGTTTAGACAGAATGCAAACAAAAAATTTCTTCCATTGACCTATCCTGAAAGGTATGGCTAATCATACGTCCAACAAGACATATTTGGTTAGCTTGCCAGTCTGGCGTTATGATCCAGGAGCCTCTTACAAATGCTGGCTCCCTCTCCAGCCGTAAATTAATGAAGGTCTGGTAGAAGACTGCAGATAGTCATGTGTTCTCCCAGACTTTGCCCGGTTTCCTCCCACCATAATGTTCTCAGCTGTGGTATAGGTATGTGCGGCCTTAACACTAGTCAATCATTTTTTCCTGTAAGTTTGGCTATGTTTTCTTTTTAATTTGTTTACTGAAACTTTGCCTTTACTAAAACATAATCATTACAGGTACCTAGCCATAACTGGAGTAAATACGTGAACAGTGTAGCCGTTAGAGTAAAAACATGTCGATTGTTTACAACATTAAACAATTTGATATGTTTATTAACTGTCTGCACTCAGTATAATCAGTTGTTTTTTGAAATATGTCTTTTCCTTAATATATCCACCCCATTACAATGTAAATATCTCATGTGTTTACCATAATAAACACATATCTTAGTTACTAGACATATTTCTTTTATGAATAAAAACCAATACGTGTTGCAAAAGTGTAAAAGAAATGTGTTTAAAAACTCTTTTTATGTATGCAAGCAGTGTCACGAATGATGCTAACCATTTATATTATCAATTATAAATATTTCCTTTAAGTGAGATTTCGTTGTAAGTACTGTGAGGTTAGATGATATGCATTACTGCACATTGTAATCTCTGCCCAGGTAGATCCTATCCTGTAAGTATTACACCGTTTCTGGTGATTATATATGAAGACATTGTGATAATTTGCCCTGTGTTTTAGCTGTATTATATGTTTGTATTAATACATGTATATACGTTGATTACATGTATGCTGTGTGTCGGTTGTTTAAGAACTTCGTTCAGAATATAGATTGTGTTTGACTTGGATGTGCTTAGTCCGGTGAACTGATAGGTGCATAGTTGTTACACCGTTTATCTTTGGTGTTGATTTTCAAAGTTTGATACAAACAATCCTGTCCACAATTTTTCAGTGATGAATCTTATCACTTTTGTTGTACGTGTATTAACGTGGATTCTGTTTTATTTCTTACATGCATGAATAACGACAACACGAGCTGCCTCCTTCTTATGTTTACTTAACTTCACGTGTTAATGGTCATGTTTGACTTTGTGTGCTGTGAAGAATGGGACGATTGTTTCATTTTAACTTTAACCTCCAAGACGTCTCCAACTTAATGTGCACATCAAACCGTGTATTGAAACGTCTTCTGTTGTCATCTGTGACTTTGTCATTGTGTGTTTGAGTCCGTGGTTCCCATAGATGTATTTTAAAACTAGCAACAGTGTTTATGAAGGACATATTCGGCTCAGTATTAGTTGTCAAATCATCTTTGATTTCTGAAACTTATCGTTGTACGGGATATATTTTACGCAGAAAAAGTGGTTTCGTCACCATTATTTTAGCGATGACAACCTCTGGTCATGATGACGTGTTGTACAGAAGCGCGCTGTGACATTTCATCTGCTTACTGTTATTATTGTATTCATGTATGACTCGGTGACATTTGCCATTCGCTATTCAGTATTTCTGTGCTCTTCTAAAAAATACGGTAAATAAATATGTGATTGTGTATTAAGTAATCGTCGTTTGAATGCTTGGGTTGTAGTTTCATTGAAATGTAGTAATTTACTCTTAAATCGTACACCATATCCAAAGATTTACTGATACCAATTTCACATTCAACACGTTCAAGTTTAACTTATATGATTCCTGGAGGGATTTGTTCACTATTAATGATTTGTATTACCAAGATCCAAAGGATTTAAACTTAACTGCCCACAGACCCCCATTAGTTTTCCACAAGCGACAATGTTAACGTTTACTGCTGTAGCTCAGTCCCAAACATTCCGTGGCCAATAAGCTTTGGTGTATACCTGGACCAGCCTGTGAGAAAGAAGCCATACAAATCTTGACTTAGGTTGACTGACAAAATCTGGACCTTTCTATGCCTAGCAATGCCAAGGGGACGTCACTCGCGGCCTCATCACCACCTGTCTCCTTGTGTCCTCTCGCCCAGAATTTCAAACTTTCATCATTAAAACTCATATCTGCCCAAAGCTTAGACAAATTCCATCATTTTGATACCAAGCATGCACCTGTACACCAAAAACGGCAGGCTGGCAGCAAAAAAAAAGACTTTACGCCCTAAAATACACAGAACTATGATTGTCCCTACCGAAAAACGGAAGTTGTAATGGGGGTCTGTGTCCAACTCGAGATAAATGTGAATTGACTCAAGGGAGATAACTGTGCTTGTACTGATGAAAGAAGACAGCTCTTTCGAGTGCATCAAAAACAAAAACACATGACCATTCATGGGTATGGAACAACATTGTAGTCTTCGGCGATATTCCAGAATCCGCGCCCAGTCCTATTTCAATCGACTTGAAACTGCTCTGGAACCCATGTTAAGTCGCAGATGTGACAACGAGTTGAATGATACACACGGATTTTGCAGAACTGTGTGTAACTGCCGAGGTTCATAATACTTTAACACGTTGACATGATTGTCTTTTTTTCGCAGCGATGAAATCTCGATGATGCGCACTGGAAACAGCTACCCAGCTTTTGGTCATTTCAGTAATCATCCTCTCTATTTAATCCTTTCCCTTAAGTGAAATCAGTTCAATTTCTGGTACAAACATTCCCTGATGAGTATTTTCTGAGGTATGCTGACTTTTCCTCTTTTTTCTGATTCCTGCTCTACATAATTCCTGATGAAGAAAAATATCAGCTGATTTGTATCTTCTCAGGTGTGGAGCCCGGTTTCCTACCACCGTAGTGCTGGCAGCCGTCGTAGGAGTGAATTATTCTTGAGTACGGAGCAAAAACTAATGAAATAAATAAATAGATAAATCTCAGTTGCGGAGGATTTTCTCTTTGTATGATACCTGATACAAAAATTACAGGAAATTTATCTTCTCAGGTGCAGTGGGTTTCCTCTTCGATACCTGGTCCAGATGTTGGAGGACGTGCATCTTCTCAGGTGTGGTGGGTTTCCTCTTTGATACCTGGTCCGTATATTAACTAATGCCCACACACACCCAATGTATATTCCCTCGGTGTACTGGTTTTCCATCTGTTGCTCTATGCGTATGTTTAAAGGTGTACCGAGTTTCCTCTCTTTCCGATACCTGGTCCACAAACATATTTTTAAACCAGTTTAAAAAGACCTAATCCATGATTAACACTTGAAATGCACAGTATCTTTAAAATGTATAATTTAGAAAATGTAATAACGAACTGTTTTATAGGCTAATACTCCTCATCGTCAGAAATGCTGTCAAATAATTTTAATACAGAGTCGACTGTGTAAAGTCATTGCCTAACATATCCACACAGTCAGCCAAGGTATATCTGAAGCCGTGTTAAGAATCACATCCTATTCACTCAACACAGCCTACTTACCTGAGCATCACATCCAACACACTCAACACAGCCTACTTACCTTAGCATCACATCCAATGCACTCAACACAGCATACTTACCTGAGCATCACATCCAATACACTCAACACAACGTCCCTAGCTGGGCATCTCATCCAACACACTCAACACAACGTCCCTACCTGGGCATCTCATCCAACACAACACAACGTCCTTACTTGAGCATCACATCCAACACAACACAACGTCCTTACCTGGGTATCACACCTAACCCACTCAACACAGCGTCCATACCTGTGCATCACACCTAACCCACTCAACACAGCGTCCATACCTGTGCATCACACCTAACCCACTCAACACAACGTCCCTACCTGGGCATCTCATCCAACACAATACAACGTCCTTACCTGGGCATCACATCCAACACAACACAACGTCCTTACCTGGGTATCACACATAACCCACTCAACACAGCGTCCATACCTGTGCATCAAACCTAACCCACTCAACACAGCGTCCATACCTGTGCATCACACATAACCCACTCAACATAGCGTCCCTGCCTGTGCATCACATCCACCACACCACAAAGTTCTTACCTGAGCATCACATCAAACACTCAATGCAATGTCCTTACCTGGGCATCACACCAACACACTAAACACAACATACTTACCTTGGCATCGCTTCAACCGTAACACGTCCTTACCAGGGCATCACACCCAAGACACTAAACACAATGTCTTCTATATCTGGGCATCACATCAAACAGTCATCGCAACGTCTATACCTGATTTATTTTTTTATTTAAATGGTGTTTTACCCCGTACTCAAGAATATTTCACCTATAAGACGGCGACCAGCATTGTGATAAGAGGAAACCGGGCAGAGCCCGTGGAAACGCACGACCATCCGCAGGTTGCTATTAGACCTTCCTATGTACGGCCGGGGAGGAAACCAGCATGACCTCGACTTGAACTCACATCACACCCAACATACTCAACACAGCGTACTTACCTTGGCATCACATTCTACACAACACAACCTCCTTACCTGAGCATCGCATCTAACACACTCAACACAACAACCTAATATAACATTGTCAAATTTTCTGTTGTTTTTTTTTCATCAATGGATTAATCATTCGCTAATGCCTGAGGGCAGGAAGGCTAATCAGTACATAGTATTGCCCTATGTGGGTGGCCCGAGGAATCGTATGACAAGGCCACGAGCATACATATAACTCTGACGTGTGTCGGAAGGATGGAAGATGACGAGAGAAAACGAAGAGGTGAGATATGCTCCTCCAAGACAGCCACTGCCGCGACCATGTCTCCATCCCATCAGTGTATATATCTTTTTAATTAGCTCCCAAACGCACATACACCTTTAGAAAGAATGTTTAAATAAACAGATAGAAAAAAAAAGATTCAAGATACATCACATTAAATATAAACTGTGGAGGGGGGGGGGGGGGCGAAGTAACTTATTTTTTTATTCGATTGGTGTTTGAGGACGTATTCAAGAATATTTCACTTATATGACCATGTCCAGCATTATGGTGGCAGGAAACTGGGCTAAGCCCGGGGTAAACCAACGACCATCCGCAGGTTGTTGCAAGCCTTCCCACGAACGACAGGAGAAGAGGACGAAGTGGTAACCAATCTGGGGATAGAAGGTGTGGCCGGCAGGCTTCCGAACTTTTGTCTGGCAGAAATAGTGGAGAGGTTGGAGAGGTTCTCTGCTGCTGTAAGGGTTGAGGATAAGATCCCATGTTGTTCTCTGTGCGAGAAGGTTAATCAGATTGACTCATATACCTGATTACAACATTATACTGCCTGGTGGACTGGAGGAAACTGAGTAACTGAACACGTAAAGCACTTAGGTTGTTTACACGATCACTTCCACACAAAAGACTATGCGACTTTTTCGTTGTTAACAGTATTAATAAGCGGTTAAACAACAAACAATGGTATTCATCTTGTATTCGCTGTGAGGTTTTTCTACATGTATGTCTGATGTTTGTGTTTACAATGGGATTGTTGTATATACATCTAATATAATTAAAGACGTACAACATTGAGAGTAAAATCAGAACAGCGACGACAATATGATAGCTGGCAAATGGTCACACATATCTGGAGAAATACGGCTTCCTCTCAGATCACCTCAGTCAGGGTTTTTTTTCTAGCTGTTCATATAAAGGCGTAAACAGTAGCAATTTATACGCCCCCCTAGGAACACACCTTAACCAGAATTAGGTAAAAACATGATGTTAAATGCAATATCTAAGCCGTCATTGATATAGAATTACCTACAGTGCTGTGATGTCATCACAGTTAACATACAGTCACATAAGAGATACTTTCTGAGCTTTTCGTTGGTGTCCTGCCTGTTTGATTCATTTTCACCCAATAGCAAACTTGTACAATTTTCAAAGGACACAGTTTTCGTTATCACCCTGAATTCTGCCTAGACTTTGTGCAACTGCAGTTTTATTTTCAACCCAATCGCATCAGTCGTTCTGGAGACGAAAATTTGTTTAGGTTGACAGAAAGTCTAATGTGACGACCAAGTCACGGAATCAAATGTTACCTAAGGCCAAAAAGCACAACTTTGGATACTTTTCGAAAACATACTGAAGTTTCAGGAATGTACCACTAGTCGTCTGCTCATAAAATGCATCACAAAATTGCTCAGAGTAATAAAAATCCGATAAGATACAATTGGGGTTCAAGACTAGTGATTCCAGCCTGGATGGCTTGAACCTCTAATAATCCGCACAATAGTAATGCTTTTTGCAAGCCTTTAGCTTGGGAGCCTAAAACAACACTGCCCTGATGTTTAGTGTTATATATTAGACATTACTGGTCTAGAATTAACTGTCTGTCAAAAACCGAATCATAAGACGATATGTATCTGATTTCTTATGTTTACGTAGATCAGATATTTATTTAAAAGGCGCTATGGAGGAAACGCTGGAAAAGACACATGTCCTCTTCTTTGACGTCAGCTTCCAAAATATATTACTGCACACGAATATTAAAACGTCTATCTACATATATTAACACAACACAGTCGCAGACAATTTTTGTTGGATGTGACTTAAGCTTTGTAGCACATTGACAGTATGCCGTATTCATCACATTTAGACAGGATTTCCTGGCAGAACCTCATCATAGACCGATATCAATTCAATAAAATTGATCGCTCAGTACAGTGCTAGACTGTGCTGCATACGACCCCAATTAAACGTCGTTGAGGGAATTGTCCTTGCGATTGTTGACGTCGAACGTCCGTCTTTGTTGACGGCTGGTATACGACGCATAGATTTGCAAATCTAGCTTTAAGCATTTTAATATGGAGTATGGAAGATAATTTGCTGTCAAGTATAACCCATAAAATCTATTTTCCCAAAGAAGTTTACTGGTTTACTGAGTCGAAAGGAAGTTTCCGAGAACAACCAAAATACATACCGATGGTTTTAGACCTTGAAAATCTTAAAACATTTTCAGCTTCTTAATCCTTGGCTTCATCCTTGACATTAACAAAAATGGTAGCACATGTTTGGACCAGATAAAATCTACTTGAACACTGTGCGGGCAAACTGAGATCGAGTGAGCAACACAAGGTTTATAAAATGTCAATAAGTGCTTATTAAGTTTGCTGTTACTGTCAGTTTTTTGATTTGTGAATCATTTGACATTAACAACCCCGTGAAATTTTAGCTCGGAGCCTATCTGCTACAGCCGATTGGTCGAACTGGGCCGATTCCAACTCCCGTCTCCATCTAAGTAAGAGCCATGTGCAATGTTGGGCTTGAAAATCTCGCAATACCAACACGCCCTCCGTCACTGGGATCCCGTCCTCTTCCATTAAGGGTCGCAACCCAGCGAACAGTTACTCCGTGATCAACAGGTACTCCACAGCCCGAGGAGATATGGGTCTGTTGTATTCAAAGGGGTCACATAGGGGAGCTTTAGGTTAGTCGCCTGTTACGACAATGTTACCCAGGGGCCTGATTTCACTCCGGAGTCCCCACGAGGGTAATGCCGCTAAAATAGATGAACAATTGTTGTAACTATAGCCCAATATCCTTATGCTGTTTGCTGAAAATCCATCCTACATTTCTCAACTCTATTTTCAATGTATTTTCAATATAACATTGGCATATAAAGTTGAAGGAGATGTCACAAATGTATAAATGTGTACAAACATTCTGAGGGATTTACCTCCCCTGCACAGATCACGTGCATCTCTCAGAACTAAATATTTTCTATTTAAGTCTGAGCAGTTTCATCAAGTTGTGAAGAACGGTGGTAATTGTGTCGAAAGGTAAGTTCTGTAAGGCAGAGTATGTGTATTTTGTTTTTGTCCGTTTTCGGAGTTGTCTTTACTTGAAGGTGTTACCGACTGTCAGACACTGTTTAGTTGGCCTGGTTGTCGTCACATCGACTCAAGGTAGACAAACCACTAAGGGTGTGTCCTTACATAGACTCTACCCTCAGTCTGTGGGTGAACCTCTAACACTGTCGATACGCCGTCAGGATATTTCGTTCTGACGGAAAACGAAGGATTTGATTGAGGTTTATACAGTTTAATTATGTCGATTATATGATAGAAAAACTATGAGCTGCCCATGCGTCAAAACTAAGGATTGTTTATACATAAATGGTACTAAAAGTAAATCGAATCTTAAAATTATGTACGGATTTGCACACATTATCTTCAGCTTAACTATACGGTATATAGGTTACGTCCCCGTAACGCTGTATATTTTACAATTTTAAGACCCTTATGTAGGTGTAGCCATGAGCTGAAAGGCTACTTGTATCTCCACACTCTTCACACTGAAAGCTCTAACTAATCTATAAGGCCTACATGTACGTATACAGCCGTCCCGATTGGCCAACCTCTCATACCCTCAATTATCCGTGATCACTGGGCAACTCTCTAACGTTACATATCTCCTATTCAAGCTTTTGGGTTGTATTTAAATTGTCCCTGTTACAAGCATTTGTCTCTGCATCCTTTGGGCAGGATTTGGTATATACGTATAGCGATAACCATAAATGTTGTGAATGTAAAAATTGTCGATGGTAAAGTAATGCTGCAGACGAGATCGAGGCTGATTTGTTGTTCAAGATCTGAAGGATAGTGCTGTAATTCAGAATACAACACTTTTATATGTACATTTTTTTCTTCTCTTTAGTGTATCTTGAAGTTTCTGATGAATTTGTCAACACTTTTGATATAGAAATGTCAACTGTGCGTATTTGAACTAAATCGCAGGGCAGGCTTCGATGTACACCTGTAGTCTTTGGCAATAAGTGATTTTATGATTAATTTTCAGAGTTCTCATTTGTAAGTGGTGGGAAAAGGTATTGCCTCCTGTGCTCTAATTATAGTGGCAAAATACTGGATAGCGAAACTGTTGTCAAGCTGCACTGCATCTTACCCGGAGATACTAATGAAAAAAAAAAAGAAACGTTGACAGACTTGGTTACAGAGGATCAAAATCGCCCGGTCCAATGCATCCACCACATTGACCTCAAGGCTGTGTAACTTGTAATTTGCAAACAATGTGTCTACAGCATCATCGGTCCCTACCAAAATTCATCTGGGAGCCCCACAGAAATTATCTATGTCTTTTCGACCATTACATTTGCTTGTAAATTGCTGCTATTTAGGCATTTACATGAACAGTTAGAACAAAACCTTGACTGAGGTAAACTGACAAGAGGCCGTAGTTCACCGGTTACACTTCCGAGCCATCATACTGTCGTTGCTGCTCTTCCTTTTTTCACTCGCTATGCTGTACGTCTTTAAGTACTTTAAATCTTTTCTTTAATGTAAAATGTCATAATTTCGAGTGTACAGAAACAAAGTGTACTGAGTTACACAGCCGAAACACAGTGTAAATGACGTAACACAGCCATAACACAGTGTAAATGACGTTACATAGACAAAACACACTGTAAATGACGTTACACAGAAAAAAACACAGTGTAAATGACGTAACACAGCCAAAACAAGTGAAGACTGACAGCATCATAACCCGTTCAGTGCATGTACAGACCACAAGTGTTGACGAATAGGCAGGCACGGTACAGTCAGTTAAATACACAGAAACTCTCAGTCCTTAGTTACTCTGTTCAAACCAGAAGTAATTTAAGACAATGATGAAAAAAAACCCAGATATTACACAGGTTTCCCTAAATTTGCAATTTTCACATTATTTTTTATGACTCATGGATTTACTTTGCCAGAGTGTTTTGTGCAAAGACCACAAGTGCGATTTGTTGATGTAACAGAATTCTTTTGTGAAATGCCGGGAAACCTGGAAACACAGTATGTCACATGGAGCCAATACAAACACCACAACACTTATAAGGCGAAATAAGTGTTTCACCAAGCGGACTGGTTACATCTGTGTCTAGGTTTTGGGCAGGCCGTGCTTCAGATAGGCATATTGTACAGAAAGTCAGTGGCTTATTTTTACCACATTTAGAAGGCGGTGACGTCATTCTGGCACACAAAGGATTTAGAGTGGGAGATCTACTTCCACCTGATATTGGTTTCAATTTGTCATCCAATTGTCACATGAGCTCCGGGGAGTTTTCCTGAGCTCAACAGGTTGCCCAAAGGAACTTTGTGGAGATGAATTGGAACAATTCAAAAACTTCAACATTTTACAATCTGTGTAACCAATGAGTGAAGTTCATAGTTTGAACAAATGACTAGGATTTGTTACACTCTGACAAATCTGTATGCTCTATTGTCAACCTGAGAATAATCGCAGTGTCATCAAATAATAACATCAATCACATGGATAAGTACTGTAATGTCAGACTCAGCACTTAATTTTTCAATAAGTAACAGGTCACAAGGTTAAATATCACTTTGATCAATTTTATCTTTGGCCTTATGTTGGTATATGTGGCAAAGGGCTGGGATCTAGTGCTTAGAGGTGTTTGTCATTCAATGGCTAGGACGGGTTTTAAACCCTTACTGCGATAAGGAAAATGTGGCCCCCTTCTTCCCACGGCAGGTGGGGCCTTAGTGACCGATAGTGATCAACGACGCTGTGGTCATCTGCTCAGTTTAATGCCCGCTTAAGACCATGTGCTTATCTAATTAAGATCTGAAGTGGTGTGTCGGGCTTAAGACTCATGCAGGACCAACCTGTTCTCAGCCACTGTGATCCCGGTCTCTGTAATTAAGGGCCGCAACCAAGGGCTAACATCTACTCTCCTATGGGCTCTAACACATACCCAAGAGATCTGGGGCTATTGTATTCATCGGGGACAAACGGCAGAGCTCTAGGTCAGCTGGTACTTTGCGTGAGGTTGTTGAACTTTTGTTGTACCGCAAACCGAACCACTCCGACCAGTACATCCACTACAAGTCCAACCACCCTCCCAAAACCAAGACCGACATCATCTCCACCCTCACAAAGAGAGCTAAACTCATCTGTAACAGCAACTTAGACGAAGAGATCCAACACCTGCGTACATTTTTCACTCACCTGAATGGATACCCAGCAGACCAAGTAAATAAAACCATCCAGAGGTCCTCGCAACCTGAACTCAATCAACAGCCCAGAGTCCACGTGGAAGGCCCCGGTATACGAGTCAACCTCCCCTACATTGGTCCAACCAGCCACAAAATAACCCGCCTAATAAAACAGTCAACTGGAATAGAAACAGTCTTCAGAAGCCTGACCACACTAAAGACCCACCTACATGCCACAGGGAAGAAGACACCAACCAAACCCCAGCCACCGAAAGGAGTTGTCTACCAATTAAAATGCAGTTGCAACAACTCCTACATAGGTGAAACAGGCAGACCGCTTCAAACCAGAATCAAAGAACAACAATCATCAGTACAGAAACTTGACTCCAAATCTGCCATATCTGACCACATCCATGAAAACCCATCCCACAACATCAACTGGAATACAGTCAGGACACTGAACATGAATCAGCTCCATTGGAAGAAACGAAAACTACAGGAAGCCATCCAGATTAAGAGATTAAAGCCCAGCCTGAACAGAGATCACGGCATCTACCTCCCCTCAGCTTATGATCTGCTAATCCTCCAAACCGCTCAGGAACCCCACCGAGCCTAGTCAGTACGCCAACACCCACCCCAGGACACCTTAAATCCCCTGAGGGCTGTTTACCCTCTTTTTGTTTTATCTGTTGACATTTGCATCTCTTGCTATATATAAGCGCAGTAGTAATTTTGATGTCATTCACTTGATAACGATGCTAGTATCTGCATCGAAACGTTGTGTTAAATAAACCAAGAAGTTGTACATCCATAAGCATGCCTTGTCCAGTGTACCTCCTCACCGACTTCTAAATGCCACTTAAGCAAGGCAGAGCTCTAGGTCAGCTGGCCTAGAGTGCTGTGTTCTTGTTCTTTTCTCTCAGGAGACCCCATTGGGATAATGCCGCTTGAATTCAATGGGTAACTGTTTGGTTATAGGCTTATCTCATTATACTGGTTTCAGAAAAATCCATTCGACATTTCTCAACTATACTTCCAATGTGTTCTGCTTGGAACTAAACGTGATAACAAATATTAATGATGAGAACCCATCTACTGGAGTAATTTTGGGGCAAACTGACTGTTTATTGAAATGTGGCATTCACATAAAGTTGTACAAACCATTGTTGAGATGTCAAAGAGTGAAAATGTGTACAAACATATTCAGAGATTTGGCCCCCCTGCAAAATTCACAAGCTTTTCTCAGAATTAAGTATTTCCTATTTCATACAATTTTGCTGTAAAGATGTTCAAAGCAATAGCTGGCCTCTTTTGTTTCTTTGTACAGACTCTAACCTCAGCTTGTGCACAAACCTCTAACATTGCCGACTGGATTATGCGTAGGTTTATACAGTTTAACTGTGTCGATGTTGTCACAAACTATCACACAGTGTGATAAGACGTTATTAATGTAAGGTTCTCAAGCTATACGGTCAGACAGCAACATGCGGATGGTCGTGGGTTTCATACGGGCCCCGGTATCCTCACACCATAATAATGGCTTCCGTACGATAAATGAAATATTCCTGAGTTCGGCGTTAAACACCAATCAAATAAAAAAATATATATTATTAGAGGTAAATTGTTATGAGCGTTCATCTGTGAGCCATCCGATTAGATGCAGCTCAAACCGTACACTGTAAATCAATGCCATTGCTAAACACTTAAGATTATGTGCACATTCTTGAGTTCTTGAGGTCGGCAAACACACCTCTATCGTTCATAAAGTCAAAGCTAATGAATTTGTGTATATGCAAATGGTGTTGAAATTAATTATTGCCTTCAGCCTTTTCTCCATTGTACATAGGTGTGGCTACGTCCCCGTAAGTCTGTCTCTTGTACAATGTTAAAATGCAAATGTACATACAAATATAAATGATCTGAACCCAACAGCTGAAGTAATTTTAGGAAAACTGGTATGTTTATTTAAATACGGAATGATGTCATGGAATATAAATAAATGTGCAAAGCATATTCATGGATTTATCTCCCCTGATCAGATGACATATTTCTCAGAACTAAGTATATTCTATTTCAGTCTGCGCAGTTTTGTCAAGTTGTGAAGCACAGTGAGATTTGCGTCGACAGGTAAGTGCTGTAAGACAAGGTACGTCTATTTTTTTTGAAATATTTTTATCAGGCGAGGAAGGGATTCTCGAACAGCATTTAATTGGTCTGGTCGTCCTCAAATGGACACGAAGTAGACGTATGATTTGGGGCGTGTCTATATGGACTCTACTCTTAGCCTGTGTGTGAACCTTTGACACTGTCAAAAGATTGTCAGAATATTTTCTTTTCAAGGAAAACGACTGATTTGGGTTCAGCTTCATACACTTTAATTATGTCGATCCTGTCACTGTTTATGCAGTGCATTGGTACATTA
This sequence comes from Liolophura sinensis, assembly GCF_032854445.1. Classification (NCBI taxonomy): domain Eukaryota; kingdom Metazoa; phylum Mollusca; class Polyplacophora; order Chitonida; family Chitonidae; genus Liolophura; species Liolophura sinensis. The sequence continues at coordinate 2,865,111 of NC_088296.1, read as the reverse complement.
TTAATGTATTTTTTCTAAAGCTTTGACCTTGAAAGGCATTCTATAGGGTTTTGCTGAAGGTCGTTTGTTGCTGGTGACGTGTTGTCTTGGGTTGGGCCTTCATACATGTAAATAGCCAGAACAACCGGCCTGTATGGATCGCTGTTTACTTACTTACAATGTTCGCCTCTCTGCTCCAAATATAAAAACTATAAAAGTCAAACATTTATAGTTGGGATGTTCATGTTCTCGTATTCCAAGCGAGGCAGCAACAAATACCATTTTTGAAGTCTTTGGTATGACGGGACTCGGGTTGATCTCTGGTCTCCCGACTTCGGGGCGGGCTCAGGCCTAAGGAATGTGTTACAGTATACAAGTAACTCCAATCTTAAACTTATGTACTGAATAGCACACAGGATATTCAGCGTTACTGAATTGAAAGGCTACATTGTTATGTTAACTCCCCACTCAGCAAGCATAAAAACCTCGCCCATTGATCACCAATAAATGGGGTGTATAACTTGACCCAGTTGAGCCAGTCAGGACAGCCATATACTGCATGTGGGTCGGCTGATATATTAGCTCGAGCTGTTTGGGTGAATATAGAAGTGACGCTAACCTACTTCTAACGTTTACCTGAGGTTACATATCTCCAATCCAGGCTTTTTGGTTGTCTCTAAACTGTCCCTGTCATAACACTGTATCTATTCGGACATGTACATCACACTTCTACGTTGGAGTGTGGTCAATATTTGCGGCTTAAATATTTTGTGTGATCAGTGTGGATTGCAGGGTATAGTAGCTCTGTTGTAGTCTGTACTTCTGTGGTTCCTGACAATAGCGCAATAAAATACTGGGAGCTGGGAGAATTTGATCTTAATTCATATTCGTTTTACTTTAAGTAGGAAATGTTTTCTCAAAAAATAGCCCAAGCGAGGTTGTCCTCCCCTGTCTCAACTTGACTTTCATCAGAAAAAATCATATTTTTCCACTGTCGACCATTCATCCAGTTCCACCTTTCCTTACACCATTTAACACACTTTTCTTGTTCAATTCACGAACGTTTATTTCCTTTTTTCCAACTGAAATATTTTATTGCCTTAGTGCAGGTAAACGCCGCATATGGTAATATCGTGGCTGTAAGTTAAAAACACGAGCCGCTTAATGGCTTTTGATATGGTAATGAAAACATCCTAAATGAAACAGAAATGTTTTATTTATATACATATATTATTTTATGATGTAGGCTAGTGGCCCTTAAGTGACAGAAATCAAACAGACAACCACTTTGGGCCATTACCCTCCGCGTGTCACAAAGAAGCAATAATAAATCTCATCAAATATCAGAATCGTTCAATAACACACAATATTCAGACATAAAAATATTTGGTTAATGTGCAGGCTGACGATTTTAAATCAAGGTAATGCCAAGTTTTGGGAGATTAGTTACTCTCAAAAGCTGGCACAACGAATGCATGTCGTTTGTAGGAGATACATGACTTGGAAAATATTAGAAAGTAACTGAACCCCTCGGCCTACAAATGTACATCACATGAATCAAGTGTTTTTTTGAAGAAAAGGAATACTGTGTAATCAAACACCGCAGTACTTTATCATCATTTGAAGGGTGGTTTTATGACAGAAAAAAAGGAATTATATAGGTGAACCAAATAAAAAAAATTACCTTTAGAAAAGAACATATCTTTTCTGCTTTGTCAGTGATGGATACTTCATATTTGAAGACTTTTGGGGATTACCTCATACCACTGTGTACAAAATTATATTGACTGGCGGAAGCCTGTACTGGAGGAAACTGAGTAACGGAACAAGTGAAGCTCTGAGGTTGTTACAGATATTACATGATCATTTAAACACGAATGACGAATGACTGGGACTTTTTTGCTTGTTACAATATCAATCCACAGAGTATGGTGAGGTATATTATTGATACTCAAAAAGGTTATAAAATTAAAATGAGTCGAGAAAGGAAGACGATGTGTACTTGAATATATCCTATTGTGTGAATTTGCAGAATAAGGTAAAATAATATGACACACTTACTTTATGTACCATAATGTGTCAAAATATGGATCAATACGAGTCCTTTATGTACATGATATGTTTTTATGCCTTACAGATATAGAGCCAAAATTCACAAAGTGGAGGTTGAGATTATGTTTTAGCTATTAGCAGTAATGCTCTATTACAGATTTATAGGTTTAGATAAATATAGACAGCTTGCATGCATATACCTGTTTTGTTATGTGGACAGAAATGAAATATCATGATTTTGGCCACTGGTGAAGGTTATACATCACCCAGAACTAATATCCCTGATGGGTAAAATAGTTCAGAAGTGTGTAGATGAACAGTTGCAACAACATACATGCAGGTGCTCGTCAAAATTGAAATATGACACTTTATGGCTTGTGAGTTGTTTTTTTCCTGTCAATCAAATATATTGCTTGTATTGAAATTTATTTGCACAAGATCCTCAATATCTCCTTGCTCCCACCATAATGCTGACCGCTGAAATATTCTTGAGTACGGCATTAAACACCAATCGAATAAATAAAGAAATCATTACTGGTACCGTCCTGGAATATTTATTTCCTGTTGAAATGCATGTAGTTGGAATTTCAGTTGAATTTTTGTCAACTATTTCTTTGTGTTTATTGCAGTACAAAATGCCAAGAAGAAAATATTCGAAAAAGGCACGTCAGGTGCAGGTATGTATATAGCCTTCAATTTTTAAATATTTCTTTCATTTTTAGAAATCTGCTATTATATTGATAATTCGAATAGAACTTTAAAAGCAGACATGGAAAGTGTGTTGGGTTATGTACAATTTTTATTAACTTGGTGCTACATGATCATTATACATTACCAGTTTCAGTTGACAAGATTCACACTTTGTTTTACTATATTCTCCTTTTTTTTCGAAGGACTGCTTTGTAGAATGTATATTGACCATTTTAGACATGTACACAGTAGAGTGTTCAATAAGCACCGTCAGTTGTCAAACAAATACCCTCCAAAAAGTTTACAAACAAAAGAAATGACCCATTTTCATTCTTGCTGTTGTCTAGAAATTAACATACACTGTTTTGGCACTTTAACAAGATTGGCTTGGTATTATTTGGTGTTTAATATTTATACTTGGCCTGAGTTAATTGAAATCTGAAGAATTGCAATGTTTAATGGTACTTCCTCTCATAAGGTCTACAGGAGATATACTTGTTAACTATTTAATTTGATTAGTGATTTGCGTCACACTCAAGAATATTTCACTTATTAATATTGCAGTGGCCAGCATTATGGTGGCATTGTGGAGGTATAATAGAGGTACATCACATGTGACCTGAGGTGAAGCTGCGATATACTTGAGGTGTATATGAGATATACTGCAGGTGTTTTTGAAGTACTGCCAATTATGCAAATTAATATCTAAAGTAAACCTAAAGTACACCTCAGTTAGCTTAGGTAAGAAAACGGGATGTTTGAGGTGTACCTGAGGTATAACATAGGTATATGGTAGGTATATATACAGGTGTACCTGAGATATAACCGGCATATGCTGTAGACAAGGTGCACGTACCAGATTTAACGCACTGTGTTCACTTGTACAAATTCTGCACCACTCAGCACCAATCCATGCATAATTGAGTTGTTTTCCCACAGCTTAGAAAATGCACATTGTTAGGGTCAGCCATCTTGGAATAATTATGGGCTAGTATATTCATGCTTTCTGACTGGTCAATATTAGCATAGAAAATGGCAAGTAAGTATAGCGTCAAGCCAAAGCTTGACGCTATATATATATATATATATATATATATATATATATATATATATATATATATATATATATATATATATATAGGTGGTCTTTGGGTGCTATCACCCCGATTGTAGGTCGGGAGATCTGGCAGCACTCTGCGGATGGTTGTGGAGTCCCCGGGCTCTGCCTGGTGTCCTTCTGCCGTAATGCTGGTTGCTGTTGCATCAAAGAAAAAAATATGTTGAGTTAATATATTTTTAATTCTGTTGTCACCATTTTGTTTGAAGTAAAATGTCTTAATCTTCTTTTCAAACTTTTAACGTAGCTGAGATACACCTAGATGTACCTAGATTTTAGTGCTGAAAGTTGGCTAAGACCACTGTGGGTTTCGAACCAGCGCCCTCAGAGTCATGCACCAAATCGCCAGCAACACATGTTCACCGTCTAGACCACTCGATCAACAGGCCGTCCACAAAAATAGAGTATTCAGAAAATGTAATCCTTATTAACGATAATAGTGTTACTTAATCCACTATCAAAAATGACATCTAAACCTGTCTAACAAACAATAGTATTTATTTTGTATTCCCTTTGGGTTCCTTGTACATGTATGTCTGATGTGTGTTTGTGTTCACTATGGGTTTGTTGTACATACTTCTAATACATTTTGAGAGCCTCCGTGGCTCAGTTGGTTAGCGCGCTAGGAGCCTCTCACCAACGCAGTAGCTGTGAGTTCAAGTCCAACTCATGTTGACTTACCCTCCGGTGGTCATGGGTTTCCTGCCATCATGCTTATAAGTGAATTATTATAAAATATAAAGACTAATCAAATAAATAAATAATAAATTTTGATCTCTTGATAGGTTATGTGTACGTCTGATACATGTTTCGTTCTCTGTGGATTTGCGTCACACGACATATTTACCCAATAGCGAGTTTGTACTATTGTCAAACGAGAAAGTTTACGTTATCACCCTGAGTGTGCCTAGGCTTTGTGCAACTGCTGTTTAATTTTCAGCTCAATCGCATCAGTCATTCTAGAGATGATGATTTGTTTACGTTGGCACAAAATCCAAAATGGCCGCCAAGTCATGCGACCAAATGTTACCAAAAGCCAAACAGGAAAACTTTAGATCCTCTCCTAACTCATACTGAAGTTTCAGGAATGTACCACAAGTCGTGTTTCTCATAAAATGTATCACAAAATTGCCGAAAGTAATAATAATCTAATAAGATACAATTGGGGCTCAAGCCGAGATATTAGTGAGTTCAACCTGTATGGCATGAACCCCTAATAACCCATACTATAACAATAGGTTTTCCGAGGTATGGAGGCCTAAAAAGAAAAAAGAAACACTGATGTTGAAAGAAGTGATGTTAACTGTTGTGTAATAGACGTCATTGTGTAAAATATATGGGTAACGTGTCACTTCAATCTTGTATGTTGTATCTGTAAAGGTTTTGTCATTGTTATAGCTGCATGACGTTCGGTGCATGCCTCGGTATGTTTGTGAGTATACAAACGCTCGGTGCGCTGCCTGTTTTCAGTTCTGCAAATACCACTCGCTGTTAAGTGGCGTGTTTTAAAATCAGACAGTGTTGTATACATCTGGAATTAGTTTATGGTGAGAGCTGTACTGTTTTTGGCTAGATGGCTGGGGAGCGAGGAATTGGTATTACGTGTGTCCAAAACATTGTCTGCTTTGTTTTAGTGGCTAAAATGTAAGATTGGCCGCATCGGGAACATTCCAAATTTCTCTCATGGCAGACAGGATAGATATAAGCACAGGAGCCCCGAAAAAAGAGGTGGACTACGTAGAAGGGCTTAGAACACGAGAGTGAACCTGTTCACGTAGGAAAAAGTGGTACGCTTTAACATGTTGAAAAGCGTCTTTTCGGCCTGGTCAACCGTCTACCTTCAGCGGAGGCTTGCATATACATGGGGAGTTCCCGGTGCGGACCAACAGCCAGCCTTCAATAAAGGAGCCATTGACGGAAATATCGGCGTCTGTTCATCGTTCTCACCTTTGCGGACGACAGGAATAAACCCCGACTAACCACGTCGGGTCGAACCAGTACATCGCTTCTTTTGATGTACCAGCCCGTTCTCAGTTGGCGTCATAATACCAACAAGACTAACGCACAAGCCCGCTGGCGTCATCTGAGATAAAAAGTTTACAACTGGTCTGGAATTAGCTGTCCCTCAAAAACTGAATCTACAGTGGATTTGTACCTGATTTCTTCTGTTCACGTAGATCAGATATTTATTGAGGTTTTGGAGGAAGCTAGAGAGGACACTCCAAAAAAGACACACTAGCCACATCCTCTGGTTTGAAAACAAATGAAAACTACTACTCTCGTTTAATAAATATGATATCGAGGGTCACAGATTTCATATCCCTATTGATTCCATAAATGCCTTAGTGTAAATTTTAAAGCAGAAAAAATCATTGCGTTTTAAACTTTTCGGAAACTGCGTCGACGTCTAACCGCGTAGTGATATCACATATATAGATCAGGTGAAGCGTCATCAGTAAGTGACTAATACATGGCGGACTATAACATAGAACAGACAAAACATAGCGACTTTTTTTTTTCATTCCATAGACATGTCAAAAGTTTGCTTTATACATTATATAGGTCAATACGTTAATATTTATAAGACAAATATGACATTTTACTACAGAAAGAAGTGCTGTCTGAAAATGGATAAATTTCAGGTGAGCTGAGTACACGCCGTGCAACTTTCAAAAAAGAACTGACAGTTTAACTTAACGAAGGCTGATCAAGCAAAACAGTCTACAGAGTTTTGGTTTCTGACAGAATTTAAATACATTTGCTGACTACAACAAAAAGTTGGAGAAAAAAAGTGGCGCCTGTACAGCAGAGTTGTAACTTTTGAGTGATCGATTTGATGAATGAAAAGATGCACGGACCAATTAAAATGTCGGAATATATATATCAAAATGATATGTCATACTTTATTACTCGGAAAAATTAAAATTTTTTGATAAATATATTTATACATCAGAGTCGTACGCAAGTTCTTGTTGAATGTGCTTTAAGTTTTGTAGCATACTGATTGTATACTGTATACGCCTGTTGTATACTAAAGATTTGTTAGCCACAATGTATAAACTCCCTAGGGGTGAAGTTCTAAGTGCATCAAGGCTGAGCCTCAAACCCTGGTCATGGACAAGATCCAACATTTTTAGATACGATTTCCTGGCGAAACCGTAAATAATGGAACCAAGGTCAATTTAGGCCTCACAAAAGATCGACATAAAATTAATAAAGTTAACAAAGTAATAGGACAATGCTAGACAGTGCTAAATACGGCGTTCAACGAGAACCTTTCTTAAACGTCGATTTGGGAATGGTTTTGTGAGCATTGAGCTGGGGCGCCCTGTTGACGGCTGGTATACGAATGTCTGTTTCGACGCGTAGATGTGTACATTTATCTTTGAGCACTTTAATTTGGGGTAGGAACGATAATTTGCTATCAAATATGACCCCTAAAGTCTATTTTCTCCAACAATTTTCACTCGTTCACCACAACAGTCGGTATAAAGTTTCCGTTTATAACAAAAATGCATACCGATGGTTTAAAATCTACAACAATTTTCAGCTGCCCATTTCTTGGCTTTATTGGGAAAAATCCCATGTCAGAGATATCTTTTGAAATAACTTATTTCCATGAGGTGTCGTCAGCCTTTTCAAGGTCGAAAATATTGACGCCACCTGTTCATTATTTATTATATCATTACGAATGGTAAAATTGAAAAAGCTTCAATTCAACCCAGACGCTTGCCAACATTATCAAAGAAAGTTAGGTCTCCTTCAGTACCGCTGTAGCCCAGACGTTTACATATAAGGTCAAGTTTCCTTCATTACCACTGCAGTCCAGACGCTCGGCGCCCTTGTCATATATGCCCGCATTTTCATATAAGGTCAAATCTCCCTAATTTACGCTAGAAATTTAGTCCAGACGCTTGTTGCCATTGTCATATAGGGTCATGCCTGCTCCATTACCACTGGAGTCCAGACGCTTGGTGCCCTTGTCATATAGGGTCAAGTCGCCTCCACTATCGATGTAGTCTAGAGGCTTTTCGCCATTTTCATATAAGGTCAAGTTTACCTAATTTACGCTAGCCATGTAGTCCAGATGCTTGGCGCCATTGTCATATAGGGTCATGCCTGCTTAACTACCACTGTAGCCCAGATGTTTGACCCGATTATCTTATATCTGAAGTCCCAACATTTTTGTTTTCCAAGTGGGATGATCTTACCTTTAAATCACCAGGCCAACGTTTTCACACACCAATCTGCTATTCATGGATGGGGCTATAAAAAGGTATCGTCACTGTCAAACACGCCTGGCTAAATGGGTTGACCGGATCTTTGTCCAAAAAGTATCTCGTGCATGATAAAAGCAACAATGGCCAAGTTTCTAGCTATGAAGAAGGGATTCTCTTGAAGTAAATATAGGCACACATGTTCTCCTAACATAGATATTGTAACGCTTCTTGAGCAATGGCGACAAATTACTGACCCCATATGTTGTTGGAACAGGCCCTGAACTGCAGATGGAGACTGTGTACTCTGTTGAAATTATATATTTTCATGAATGGCAGGACCTTTATTGGTGTCAGTTTAAATAATTTGCTGTTTTTATATTTTCTATTGCAGTCAAAAACCGAGCGTATAATGGCTGAAAGCAAGGAAAATCGCGAAGAGTTTCTTACATGCCCGATATGTGTGGAAACATTCCGGAAACCAGTAACGTTACCTTGTCAGCACAGTTTCTGTAGGGAGTGTATTGCTGTGTATGCTGACAGGTCTAAACCTGGACAGACAGATGAGGTCACCTGCAGCACGGGGAGTGAGGGTGTTCACCAGCTGATCTCATGCCCTGTATGTCGGACACCAACCAGTCTGGGGAGAGAAGGTGTGGCTGATCTGCCTCCCAACTTTCATCTGGCAGAAATACTGGAGAGGTTCTCTTCTGCTGTTAAGGTTGAGGATGACATCCCGTGTTGTTCTCTGTGTGGGGAGGATAATCAGACTAAAGCTGTGAAGTTTTGTACTAACTGTTCTTTACTGTATTGTAAAGACTGTCTGGCTTCTTTTCATCCCATGATGGGTGCTATGAAGCGTCACCAGCTGGTTTCGTCGCTGGAGTATCTCGCCCAGGAAACCACACAGCGACAGGTCAGCGGGGATAATGAATCAACTCAGCAGCCGTCATGCCCCAGACACGGTCGGTCATTCGACTTGTACTGTGAACCGTGCCGAATGGTGATTTGTACGGGTTGTGTGGTTGAACATGGGGGACACGCTATGCGAGATGTACCATCTGCAGCTGAGAAAGACAAGGTAAGACCCTAATGTATCTATGTGCCGAGACAGACCTTCGTGTACAAGTCGTTCGCCAAAATGGACGTTCCGGATCCCAAAGAGACGTTCAACAAAAACCACAAAAAAAAAAATTATGTACATTAAAAAATTAGAACGGAATCATGCACAAAGAAGCAGAGAACAGACGAATGAATTAAAAATCAGTATTCAAATCATTTACCATGTTAGTTAATAAATTGTCGATATTCAAAAACATGTCATTTTTTGGAACTATAAGCCAAACGATTCTATAAAACAGTGAAGAACGGGATATTTTGTCCTGTACTGTAGTAAATCGTGTGAAAGTCGAATTGATCAAAGTATTATCTTTTAATATGTGAGAATATATGATCACTCCAGATCGTCAATAAAATGTCATCATCATAACAGAAATGAGCAAGAGGCAATTGACTACAGAGCTTAGTTCCTAATTACTTCATGCAGAAAATGGCTAGTCATTGACTACCTAAACGGCTATCACTTTAAACACATTTCCATGTTGAACTAGCTACAACAATTAGCAGTTGAGTATTGAACATGTAGCTGTGTTAGAAGTCTCCGCATACCGTAAGTCCAAATTCTAAGAACATCCAAACTTTAGGAACCTTGTAAACTCGGCGGTTGACATTGAGGTCGTTAATATTGAGTATATGTACCGAGATACATGTACTACTGTGTTGATCGTGGAGTCTAAGGCTGTGAATGAATGAATGAATGACTATGGCTTAACGCCACATCGGCAATTTTCAGGTCATATCGTGGCGAGAACAAGTTGAAAGCACAAGCCAGTAAATGGTGTTCGACTGAAAGAGAACACCAACAATAAAACCGAAATTGACGAACATGTTGAAAAACCGTTAAAAAAGAACCAAAACTTAGTTAAAACTTGAAAACCATAACCATATAAGGTTTATCTGTGAATATGAGCTATTGATCTAAATAAGGTATCTTATTCTAAGGTTGTGAAGACACACGTGTATGTCGCGTCATGCATGCCCTCTCTCCTCTCCCACATCGCTGAGAGGTCGTCGTGTAAGGCCAGTGGTTTTCTCCTCACTACGCATTGTTTCTGCTCCCATATCGCTGACTGGCCGTCATGTAAGGTCAGTGCTTTTCTCCTGGCTATGCCTTGTTTCCTCATATCACTGAGAGGCCGTCATGTTAGACCAGTGGTTGTCTCCTCGTCATGCCTTATTTCCTCTCCCACATCGCTGACAGGCCGTCATTTAAGGACTGTGGTTTTCTCCAGGCTATGGCTTGTTTCCTCCCTCACAGAACTGACAGGCCGTGAAGTCAGGGCTATGGTTTTCTACTGGCAATGTCTTATTTCCTCTCCCACATCGCTGACAGGCCGTCATGTGAGGACTGTGGTTTTCTCCAGGCTATGGCTTGTTTCCTACCCCTCACAGAACTGACAGGCCGTCAAGTCAGGACTATGGTTTTCTACTGGCAATGTCTTATTTCCTCTCCCACATCGCTGACAGGCCGTCATGTGAGGACTGTGGTTTTCTCCAGACTATGGCTTGTTTCCTACCCCTCACAGAACTGACAGGCCGTCAAGTCAGGACTATGGTTTTCTACTGGCAATGTCTTATTTCCTCTCCCACATCGCTGACAGGCCGTCATGTGAGGACTGTGGTTTTCTCCAGGCTATGGCTTGTTTCCTACCCCTCACAGAACTGACAGGCCGTCAAGTCAGGACTATGGTTTTCTCCAGGCTATGGCTTGTTTCCTACCCCTCACAGAACTGACAGGCCGTCAAGTCAGGACTATGGTTTTCTACTGGCAATGTCTTATTTCCTCTCCCACATCGCTGACAGGCCGTCATGTGAGGACTGTGGTTTTCTCCAGACTATGGCTTGTTTCCTACCCCTCACAGAACTGACAGGCCGTCAAGTCAGGACTATGGTTTTCTACTGGCAATGTCTTATTTCCTCTCCCACATCGCTGACAGGCCGTCATGTGAATACTGTGGTTTTGCTCCTGGCAATGGCTTGTTTCCTATCCCCACATCGCTGACAGGCCGTCCAGTAAGGCCAGTCGTTTCTCCTGGCTATGCCTTGTTTCCTCTCCCCACATCACTGCCAAGCCTTTGTGTAAGGCCAGTGGTTTTTTCCTGCCTTTTGTCATATGACTGACAATCGGACAGATCAGGTCACTGTTTTTATCTGGAAATGTCACGCTTCCTCCCCCATATTACTGACAAGTGTAAGGCCAGTGTTTTTTTTTTGTTTTTTGTTTTTTCCCTTTCGCATGTAAAGAAAGTAGTCTTGACTTCAGCATAAAACCGATGTTAGACAAGCCAGTCAATGAGAAATAATTCAACAAATGTCTCCCTTAATTGACAGGTAATGATTTTTTTTTTGTCATTACAGCCAGCTGTTTTGAGCAGGAATAGTGAACTGGAGAAGGTCTTACAAGAAACCAAAGAATCACTGTCAGGAGTTAGGAGGCTGCAGAATAAGATACAGGTCGGTATTCTCCATGGCACCTGTTCAGCCTGTGTTGTCCTCCATAAACTGGTGACGCATTTTAAGTATCTACAATATTGCTATCATTCACAAGTCCAGGTAACATACAGCTGTCAATCATCTAGTTTTGATAAAGTTCTATTCTGCCACCCATTATATATGTACATTTAAATTAAAGAGTTAAACCCGAACAGTGACGACTTCTAATAATAACTTAAACAGGGTAATGCACGACTGATGCGGGGATTTATATGTGTGATGGACGTGTCTATTTTACCTCTCTCTGGTTTATCTAACCAGACTATCGTATCATTAATATGACTTTCTTATTAGTGACACACACGCGATATGCCCAAATGTAATACATTTGATATATCATCGCCCATCATACGCTGTCATAATAATATCTATAATACATACACGTACACCATTTGATCTGATGAGGCGACAACGTTCGGGTTTGAACCAGCCCCAGGCATCTCAGCTACTCTACAAATCATCTAAGGCTTCACCATCTCGTCCTGCACAGAGGATCAGTTGTGATGGCACGACCCATTTGATGATTGAACCACATAGCTTGGGGTTTGAGTCGACACTTACATATACATCCGTGGACTGCAGGGAAATCACCTCCACCCCGGAGATACATTGTTGCGACACTTGTGTGGTGCTTATCTTTCACCCTGTTACACATACATATATAACTTCTTGAACACATATTTCTTAAGGTCTGTATGAGGTAATAAATGATTTCTCTGCTTGGCAGGAAAACCAGGAACTTCACACTCAGGAGGTAGAAAAGGCTTATTGTGCAGCCTTGGAAGCTTTACAAGCCTGGAGGCAGCACTCCTTAGATGGTATAAAAACCCGCTATTCACAGTGGTGTGTGGAGTGTAGCGCCCTTCTAAAAAATGTCCAAATACAGGCTCAGGAAATCGATAGGATGGTACAGGCTTCCAAAAAGTTGTTAGCGTCAGTGGACGTCGAGTTTTTAATGGTAAGTCAAACCTGCACAGTCTCAAATATTGGTTCAGCTGCCTCAACTCCAAATGTTACCCATCACCCAGTTACCCTTAGGAACTGTAATTATGTCTTCAAATCCATCTCATGCTGCCTGATCTGCTAAGGTTTTAGATCCTTAAAGTTCAACAGCTTTATTTTGCTCAGTGGTACCCTATGGTTGCTGTCAACTTTTCTACCTACAACCGAACCACTGTTTGATTTAAGCAATGAAAAAGCAACATGTAATGTCAAGAGGAACATATTGTATGCTGTTTTTAAAAAACAAGGTTTGTATGTAGACAGATGTTGGAAAATTACATTGTATGCAGCACCGTGGGATTTGTTAGTCGGAATTGAGAGCTGATGTGGACTATGTAATAGACCAGGGATTGGTATAAATGCTTGAGGTAAAAGCCAAAGGTGCCTGTATACTTGGGGAGATATGATCCAATTATTTCAATTATACCTGTGTTCTTGTTACATGCTGAGGTGAAAGTATAGCCACAGTATCTCAGTTTTACTTATCATCTTTACATGGTCCTGTATGCGTTTTCAATTTTGTTTGTTGACAGGGTTCCACGGACTTCACCAAAACGTATGTATAAATGTGTTATACCTCTCTAGGTTTGTTATACATGCACGTGACTATTGTCAGCAGGTATGTTTCTGTAAAAATGGGTACCAGCACTGTAGTTGTCCAAAACATGACTCAAGTGTAAAATATATCTAATGTACAAGCATACGTTTGTCCAGACAAACTAGATCTAATCCACTAGGAATAGTACATCATGACATTCTCACAACTGCGCTGATTACTTCACGACAGCGTCTCTTTGCTTTTTCTTCTCTTCTCACAGAATTGATGACCAGCTGGATGAGATAAGAGCAGATCTGGAGAAACATGAGTTCAGCAGACAGAAGCTTCTAGATTCTGTACAACATGACCAAGTTGTTCCTAGACAGGTGACTGTGAAAGAAACAGCACAAGAACGTCAGGACTTAGAAGCAGCAGTCGGTGGGCAAATGTCACCCCTACGTGTTACAAGTAGGTTCTTATGTGTATAAAAGGTATACAGTAGGGTGTGCTCAGATGACATAAATGACTGTAGGGTTTACATTAGTATGTGCATCGAGGACACAAACATAAAATGGAGAAGGTGCACAGATGTGTATGCGGAAAACACACGGTAGACTGTGTCAAGGAAACAAACCGATATGAGTTGTAATACAGTTGGGTGCACTGAGAAAATGAATGGTATTTCAAGAGCAACGAAAGTAAGAAAAGTTTACAAAAAACACAAGTAGTATGAGGTGTACGCTAGGGTGTGCACAAAACAAAGACTATTGTCAGGTTACAGTAGAGTGTGGGCAAAAGACACAAAGTAATGCAAGGTGTAAGTAGAGGGTATACAGAGGACACAAACTAATTTGAGACATGCATTAGGGTGTGCACAAAACATAACGCGTAAACTTATCCATTCCTGTGGGGCCTCCGCGGCTCAGTCGGTTAGCGCGCTAGCGCAGCGTAATGACCCAGGAGCCTCTCACCAATGCGGTCGCTGTGAGTTCAAGTCCAGCTCACGCTGGCTTCCTCTCCGGCCGTAAGTGTGAAGGTCTGGAAGCAACCTGCGGATGGTGGTGGGTTTCCCCCGGTCTGTGCCCGGTTTCCACCCACCATAATGCTGGTCGTCGTCGTATAAGTGAAATGTTCTTGAGTACGGCGTAAAACACCAATCAAAAAAAAAATCAAAAAATAAATAAACTAATCCATTCCCTTAAGGTCTCTACAAGAGATACAAGCTAATGTAAGGCATGCACTAGGGTGGGCAAAACAAGATACAAACTAATGTAAGGCATGCACTAGGGTGGGCAAAACAAGATACAAACTAATGTGAGGCATACACTAGGGTGGGCAAAACAAAATACAAACTAATGTGAGGCATGCACTAGGGTGGGCAAAACAAGATACAACCTAATGTAAGGCATGCAATAGGGTGGGCAAAACAAGAATGTGAAGCATGCAAAAGGGTATGCACAAAAGATACAAACTAATGTGAGGTATGCAATGGGGAGGGGGGAAACAAGATAGATACTAAGGCATGCACTATGGTGGAAAAACGAGAAACAAACAAATGTGAGGCATACAATAGGGTGGGCATAATCGATACAAACTAATTTTAGGCGTGCGCTAGGGTGGGAAAAACAAGATACAATCTAATATCAGGTATACAACTGGATGTGCACAGAAGACAAACTAGTATCAGGTATACGGTAGGATGTGCACAGAGGATACAAACTAATGTGAGGTATACAATCGGATGTGCACACAAGACGCAAACTGCTGTAAGTTACACAGTAAGATGTGCATAGAACACACAGACTCATGTGAGGTATACAGTAGAAAATGCACACAGGATGCAAACTAACGTCAGGTATACAATGAGGTGGGCACAGAATACACATATTAATGTGAGTTATACAGTAGGGTGTGCACAGAAGACATAGGCTAATGTGAGTTATACAGTAGGTTGTGCACAGGAGACATAGTCTAAGGTGAGTCATACAGTAGGATGTGCACAGAAGACACAGGCTAATGTGAGTTATACAGTAGGGTGTGCACAGAAGACACAGACTAATGTGAGTTTTACAGTAGGGTGTGCACAGAAGACACAGGCCAATGTGAGTTATACAGTAGGGTGTGCACAGAAGACATAGGCTAATGTGAGTTATACAGTAGGGTGTGCACAGACACAAACTGATGTGAAGTATGCAGTGGGATGTGCACAGAACACATAGGCTAATGCGAGGAACACAGGCGGGTGTGCACAAATAACACAGGCTAATGTGAGATATACAGTAGGGTGTGCCCAGAAGACAAAAACTAATGTGAGGTATACAGTAGGGTGTGCCCAGAAGACAAAAACTAATGTGAGGTATACAGTAGATGTGTACAGAGGACACAAACTAATGTGAGACATAAAATAGTGTGTGGTACTTGTAAAGTTTACAGTGGGCTCAGAAGTTAAAAGGTATTTAGTAGGCCATTGTAAGAAATATAAAGCCAGTGTAAGCAATGGTTTGCTAAAAATAAATAAAAATGTAGTGTATATAACGGTATGTTTACTGTACGTGTACAAATTAGCAGGTGTACTGTTAGATCAGGACTGGTGTGTGTGTATTCTTTAGTGCCTGGGTGATATTTACCTCATGTATACAAATCAACAGGAGCACTGTTAGAACAGGACACACAGTGTACCACTCAGTATCTGGGTGATATATACTCCATGTGTACAAATTAGCAAATGCACTGTTAGAAGAGGACAGATGGCAGGGTACCTCTCACTGTCTAGGTAATATGTATTCTATGTGTACAAATTAGCAAATGCACTGTTAGAACAGAACACATGGCAGAGTACCCCTCATTGGCGGGTGATATTTACCCTATGTGTACAAGTTAGCAGGTGTTTACTGTTATAGCAGGATTGATGAAAGTGTGCCGGTCATGGTCTGGGGGATATTTACCCCGTGTGTACAAATCAGCAGGTGTATACTGTTAGAGCAGGACAGATGAAAGTGTGCCCCTCAGTGTGATATTTGCCCCATGTATGCTGGCCGCCGTCGAATGGGTGAAATGTTCTTAAGTGCTGCGTAAAACACCAATCAAATAAATAAAAAAATAAATAAATCAGTAAATAAATAAATATATTGTTAGAGCAGGACAGATGGAAGTGTACCCGCCGGGGTCTGGGTGATATTTAACCCATGTGTACAAATCAGCAGGTGTATTTTGTTAGAGAAGAGCAGATGAAAGTGTGCCCCTCAGTGTCTGAGTGATATTTACCTCATGTATACAAATCAGTTGGTCTACTGTTAATACAGAACATATAACACATTCTACCCCTGAGTGCCCGAGAGATATTTACCCCATGTGTACAAATCAACAGGTGTACTGTTAGGGCAGAACAGTAACATATTGTTACCTATCCCTCAGTGTCTCGACCTGTGATATTTAACATATAACTGATAACAGAATATATG
The DNA here is from genome assembly GCF_032854445.1 of Liolophura sinensis. Taxonomy (NCBI): domain Eukaryota; kingdom Metazoa; phylum Mollusca; class Polyplacophora; order Chitonida; family Chitonidae; genus Liolophura; species Liolophura sinensis. Next base: position 2,848,443 of record NC_088296.1, on the reverse strand, counting down.
TCAACTCACTTAATTATTTATGAAGAAGTATCCAGGTAAAAACTCGCCATTATTTGCTAGATTCAAATGCAGTCAAACACTTATTTCAAAAGGAGATAAAACCCTCATATCTCTTTCATTATTAATAGTAAAGGGTATATACCGTGCAAGAAATGTTATTTAGAACACCCAAGGGCATATTGAACTCAGTGCTTTCCAATAAAACCCCGCGCTCTCCTATAGAACCCCAGGGCTGTCCTGTAGAACCCCAGCGCTGTCCTGTAGAACACCAGGGCTGTCCTATAGAACCCCAGGGCTGTCCTGTAGAACCCCAGGGCTCTCCTATAGAACCCCATCACTGTCCTGTAGGACCCCCAGAGCTGTCCTATAGAACCCCAGGGCTGTCTTGTAGAACCCAAGGGCTGTCCTATAGAACCCCAGAGCTGTCCTGTAGAACCCCAGGGCTGTCCTGTTAAACCCCAGGCCAAGCTGTGCTATAGAACGCCGGCGCTGTCCCATAGAACCCCAGGGCTTTCCTGAAGAAGCCCAGCGCTCTCCTATAGAACCCCAGGGCTGTCCTGTAGAACCCCAACGCTGTCCTATAGAACCCCAGGGCTGTCCTGTAGAACCCCAGCGCTGTCCTATAAAACCTCAGGGTTGTCCTGTAAAACCCCAGCGCTGTCCTTTGGGACCCCTTGGCTGTCCTGTAGAACCACAGCGCTGTCCTATAGAACACCAGCGCTGTCCTATAGAACCCCTGGGCTGTCCTCAAGAACACTTGTTTAGAATTCCTGTAGAGCATTTCTATGAGGGTAGAGACTCCATTTATGAGAGTATGAGATTTACATGTATTTCCTCACTTGGTATAAGTTTGGTTTTTATATTTAAATATTTATCCATCATTCAAAAAATATATTGAAGAAAATTGAGTCTAATACTTATTCACTACTAATAATTCTGATGGATTAAATAGTCTTTTGGATATTTTAGCAAAAGAAAGTCACTTGGTAAGTTGTGTGTGGCGAGTTACCTCCCTTAGTAGACAAACTGCTTCGGTAGCTTGTTACTCCACGAATGACAACAGGCCTACTACAGCTTCACAGTGAATTGTATGTTTAAATGTGCCATAAATGACAAATAAAATCAAGTGTCGGATAGAGGAAGGTATTGTCCTTGTTGTAGGTGATAAGTTTCAAAGAATTTAGAGCGCTATAAATCTGTATTTTAACCCAGTACTTTGTCTAAGCTGTAGCCGTCATTTAGTCATGGATCCAGTTCTTGTCGAAGCTCAACTTTTTTATACTGGCTGAAAATGACAGAGATCTGTATATAAACTACATTCATGTCAAAAATATGTGTCATTTTATCCTAAGAGATTGTGTTGAGAAAGTAAAACACGGTATGTGTACAGGTATTTACACCTCAGTCTTACAGCGTGTGTTTATGGTTTGCTGTTGTTTATGCTGCATCTGTTGTGTGTTTGCAGAGCCGACGCTGAGATTCACAGAGACAGACGACAGGAAGCTGAGAATCACTGACAGCGGCTGTGTGGTAGAGGGTAAGGGATTGTCCAGGGTGTGGAGGTGGAGGAGAGCTGTGACAGACGGGCGTTACGAGACGGGCATGTACTACTGGGAGATACACATCACCTGTTCACATGACTGTAACTGTCGTGTAGGAGTGACACAGGAGAGCTGTGGTGTGAGGGGAAGGACAGACTCTGGCCGTAACTCCTGGTACACTGGGATGGTGTACTGTGGTGATGAGGTCAGGTGTTATAGTCACAGTGGTGGTGGTGAGATCAAACCTGGCTATCTACAGTGGAGACGTTACACACGACCTCATCACCTGGGTGTGTACCTGGACTGTGATGACCAGTCACTGACAGTCCTGGACTGTGACAACAACCAGGTAATGTACACTGACAGTGGTGTTGTCGTCACAGAGCCTCTCGTGCCATCGGTTGGGTTTTGTGTCAGGTCTGGATCTGTGTCTGTGTCTGCTCGTCTGGTAACGGGTGACTCTGCAACTCTACCTCAAGTTCTCTGTGATATGATAAGCACTACCTGACCCTCGGGTAATTATTCATTACATCCTTTCCATAATATTTTCATGCGTTGAGGGAGACTGTTTTGTTAGGTTTTTTTTTTAAAAAAAGAAAGACCAGTTTGTGTATTGATGTTTTAGTTAATGTGAGCAATGTGGCTAATTCAGTATGTATAGCTTGTTCTGCAAAGTGGTCAGTGATCTGTCACAAGCTTACAGCTTGGTGTAGTTATACACAGTCTGCTTCACTTGTCCTAAACATCAATGTCAGGTTTCTTTCAGACAAAATACATGTAGATAATGGCTGGGTTGTTTTATTTTTTAGTAATGGCGACTTGTAAATCAGTATAATCAGGAATGTCACTGAGCAAAACGGGTCACAGTTTATACATGACAATTCATATTGTCAACATGGTACATGTTGTAATTTTTGTTGTGTTATGTAACTTTAATTCCTAAAAAAAAAACTAAATGAGAGAAATATGCCTTACCCTTTTAGCTTAGACCGGAGTATTGATTTTCCTTAATGATTATGTATTAAATCTTCAACGTGAAAAATATATATACCCTAACTTTCGTGTGGTACCTTGCCATACCTCTACATGCAGCTTGTACTTTTGTCTACAATATTCTCAGCTACCACTTTTTTAGCTGTAGTGGTTGAAAGTGAAGTCATAACATTTTCTTACCTTGGTAACCGTCAGTGAGGTGGGTAAGAACTCTGGCAAGGGGGGAAGTTTTCAGTTCTATCCAAAACAATTAAACCTCAGATGTATTTTATTTTGACATGTTAGATGCAAAGTAGCACAGTAGAACTTGATAGTGTATGAATAACTTAAATGCCTCTGTGTCAGTTTTATCCAATCAGTCCTCCTTCTTCAGTTCGGAGGCAAGTCTTGGACCCAATTTCCTGAATTGCGCATTTTTAACCTATAAAAAGGACAAGTTTTAAAATTTTTTGTTAGTAATATCTTTATATGAATTTGGCACTATAACCAAAATCTTAGATGTCCAATGGCAAAAGTCAAAGTTCAGGGTTGTCTGTAGTAGCCCACCTGGGTTGATACTCTACACGTAAGAGTCTGGGATAGGATGTTTTGTGGAGAATGGGGTTTATATTTCTTTTCTGTCAAAAAGAAAATTTGCAGAAATGAACATTTACCCTGTATTACATTAAAATGCAACAAGTGTTGTCCTTAGATTGTAAAATTTTACCACCTCTAATCAGCTGCGCAGAAGTCATGTAGGAATTACTAAGCCTATCCCCACTTGTACCTGTAGAAATGAATTACAAAAACTAAACAATTTTTTATTATTATTGTTTCCCAGACAGCACATTTAATCAAATTTCATCAAACGTGAGAAGCAGATCAACTTTCAGACCTATTTGAAACACAGCATTAGCATATTTAATGTTGTAAAGTCACTTTGCACATAACAAAATTGAAACACATAATCGTGCATTGTACACTATGTGTCATACAAGTATGTAGGTGTTTCAGAATATGTGATAAAAATAACTTACTTCGTCTAAATATATACACATGGCTGTGACCTGATACAGTCCTGGTCAAATAAATGCAATATTACACTCACCTGTGTAAATGAAATTTGGAAGTACAAGCCTAATAAGTATAAGGATGAAATTTTGCATAATTAACAGGGTGGGGATGGGGATGGTGGGTAGATAGGGTTGGGGTTGTAATGGTTGGGGATAACCCATGGTAAATACAAAGAAGTAGTCCAGTTAAGACACGCACAACTTGACCTTATCACAATAAAGGTGATCGGGCAAAATTGGGATTTTTTATTTATTTTTTTTTTTTTTGATTTTCCTTCACTATTTATGTAGTAAATTTGTCAAATTCAACCTCAAAAATATATATCCACTACTCAACTTCCAGGTGGTACCATGGCATACCTGCGCATGCAGTTTGCACTTTTCTCTACAACATATCAAAAATCAACCTGGAAATAACACCATGTGTTTGAGCTGTGGTTGCTGGAGGTGGTCATGACATCTTCTTACCTTGATAACCTTCATGGGGTGGGTAATAACACTGGGCAGAGGGTTTTTAGTTCTATCCAAAACAGATCCTGATATAATTTAACAGGATGCAATGCAGAAATTTAAAGTGTGTCTTTTTGGCAGTTTTATCCAGTTTTATCAGCGCTTGTTCACACTTCATTTCAGAGGCATATCTTGGACACAGTTGCCCGAATGGCGCATGTATAACCCATAAGGTGTACTGGGAGTATACTTGAGGCACATCTGAGGTGTGCCCTTGAGGTAGGACATATCTGATGGTGTGTCTGACGTATACATGTACTTGGGGTTGTAGGCCAAGATGTATGTGAGGTGTATTGAAGGTGAACCTGAGGTAAAAAGATAATGCCTGAGGTGTATCTGAGGTATAGGTGGAGGTATAGCTCAGGTATATGCTATTGTCTAGAGGGATGTACCTGAGTGTAACATTTAGCACTCTGTTTTCACTTTTATTTTGGTGAAAAACAATCTCAAAACCCTAAGCTAATGGCTGTATCAATTATAGATAAATTAAAGTTGTAAATGTGTAAGTGCATGCAGTATTTTGTTTACAGTTTCAGTAATTTTCAGCTGATTTTTGTATGTGCTCACACTTCACAAATTGAGCACCAAGAAGTATCAGTCAGTGCACATTTGGGTTCCTTTCCCACAGCCTGGAAAAGGACATTCTGATGGGCAGTAATCTTTGAATAATCAAGGAAAAAGCTACATTTATCCATGCTCTTTTGTTGGACAATATTTGTACAATAAATGGCAAGTATGTATTGGGTGAGACAAAGTCTTATATTTATTTTGTAAACCTTTTTTTTTTTGGACAAAAAATTGTAATTTTGCAGTCATCATTTTATTTGAGGTAAAATACCTGAAACTGATGTGTAATTTAAAAGATTTAACAAACTTCTTCCCACCATAATGCTGGCAGCTGTTGTATAAGTATGTATGGCATAAAACACCAGTTAAATAACTCAAACCTCGATATCATTGTTTCCTGTATGTTTAGCTTTCTTTTTTAAAATGTTTATTGAAACTTTACCTTTACTAACAAATTGTCACTACATGTGCCTGGCCATAGTTTGAGTAAATACATCAACAGTATTTTGCATTGGAGTATTATAAACATGTCAAATGTTCACAATATTAAACATTTTGTGATGTTTATCAGCTGGCAGCACACAATATAAACATGTGTTTATCAAAAAAATATATAAAAAAAAAGGCCTTTTCCTAATATATCGACCTCATTACTAAGTAAATATCTGATGTGTTTACCATAATAAACACATCTCTTAGTTGCTTAACATGTTTCTTTTATGAATGAAAACCAACACTTGTTTCAAAACTCTAACAGAAATGTGTTTAAAAACTAAACTCTTTTTTTAGTATGTAAGCAATGTGAGGAAGGAGGCTAAGTATTTATATTATCAATTATAAATATTTCCTTTCAAGGAGATTTCCTTGTAAGTGCTGTGATGTAAGATAATATGCATTAATGCACATTGTATTCACTGCCCAGGTAGATCCATATCATCTAAGTATTACACTATATCTGGTGATTATATATGATGACATTGTGATGATTTCGCCCAGTGCAAATCATAAGTTTAAACTGTATTATATACTTTTCTTAATACATGTATATACGTTGATTACATGTATACTGTGAGTCAGTTTTTTAAGGATTTTGTTCAGAATATAGATTGTGTTTGACTTGGATGTGCTTAGTTTGGCGAACTGATTGGCGTAAAGTTGTTGCACTGCTTTTCTTTGGTTTTTGTTTTCAAATTTGATGTAAATAAGCCTGTCCAGAATTTTTCAGTGATAAACCTGATCAATTGTGTTGTACATGTATTAACGTTGATTCTCTTTTATTGCATACATGTATGAATAACTACAACATGAGCTATCTCCTTCTTGTGTTTAAGCAGCATCAGCCAGAGCTGTAGATCTGACACGTGCTTAAAGTATATTGACATGTATAATATACACGCTGACATTATTTGCCTGTAAGACAATCACAGCCAACTAGTAATGGCTCGTATTACTATGTGTGCTCTACAGAATAGGTAGATAGTTCCATTTTAAGTTAACCTCAAAGACCACCATTCGCCTCCAACTTGATGTGAAGCTCATGTATCCAAACGCTTGATATGTTACACTGTGTGACTTTGTCAGTGTGTTTTTGATTCTAAGTCCCCATACATGTATGTTCAAACCCACAACAATGTGTCCATCTAAAATCAGCTGGAAAATCATTTTTGATGGCTGAACTTTGGAAATGTGAAAGTCTGGCTTTGGGTAATTCTACATCAGTGACTTCTAATATATTGCAATTAACATTACTGCATTTTGTAAAATTCAGTTCTGCTTAAGCCATGATGCTAGGGGAAGTGTACATCGCTACGGTTTATATATCTACATGAACAGTTGGAATGAAACCCAAACTGAGGTAAATCGACAAGAGACCGTATTCCGCCGGTTACGTGTGACTATTTGGCAGCTATCACACTGTTGTCGCTGTTCTGGTTTTACTCTCCACACCGTGCGTCTTTAATTATATTGTACCTGATTTACCTTAAGAAGCGGCGTCATCACTAGTAGGCCCCGATGTAGCTATGACAACGTGTTGTCAAGATTATGGGGTCATCTATTAGCGCATTGCGCCATTACATCTGTTTGCTGTTCTCTGAAGAACAATACCTGGTCAACACATAACATGATGTGTATTTTCTTAGGAGTTCTGAGTTTCCTCTCTAATACCGGGTTGACACATTAACTGATGTGTATCTTCTCGAGGGAGCTGGTTTTCCTCTCTGTAAAACCTGATCAACACAATAACTGGTGTGTATTTTCTCTGGAGAGCCGGTTTTCCTCTCTAATACCGGGTTCACACATTAACTCATGTCTGTCTTCTCAGGGGAGCTGGTTTTTCTCTCTTTCTATCACCGGGCCCACACATTAACTGATGTGTATTTTCTCTGGAGAGCTGGTTTCCCCCTCTCTCTGTAATACCGGGTCCACACATTACCTAATGTGTATTTTCTCAGGGGAGATGGTTTCCCTCTCTCTGTAATATAGAGCCCAGAAATTACCTGATGTGTGACTTTTCAGGAGGGCTGGTTTTCCTGTCTCTCTAATACAGGGTTCACACATTACCTGATGTATATCTTCTCAGGAGAGATGGTTTTCCCGTGTGATGGGTTTCCTCTCTGGATGACACCTGATTCACACATTACATGGTACAAGTACCCATCTTCTCTGCTGTGGTGCGTTTCCTCTCTTACACCTGATCCAAATGTTAGGCTACCTGATTTGTGTAACCTCAGTTGTGGACAGTTTCGTTTCTTCTTGGCTCTGGGGTCACATATTACATGAGTTGTATCTTCTCGGGTGCATTTTGTTTCTTCTCCATTTTATTTCTGGTTTCCCTATCTGCTTTCTTCTGTATAAGTCATTTAAATTTTAATTTAATAATAAATTATTACAAATTGCAACTCCTAGTGTGGGTTTTATTTGTTTCAAGAAGACACTGGAAAACCTAAAGATGACCACTTAACTTCCTTTAAGAATAGATTTGTTACATACTCCGTTGTTACAATTTGCGTTTCAGACACTAACGCAATTTGTAACAAAACGCAATTTGTAACAAAAGGCAATTTCTAATAATTATTAAAATTTGAAACTTTTTTGTAATAAATTATTACAAATTGCAATTCTCAGGGTGTGTTTTCTTGATAACTTATTTCATTCAAGAAGGCACTGGAAAATTTGATCTAACGATGATCAAAGCTAACCTGACAGATGTCATGACTGGTATCAATGAGGCTTAATTCATTTAAGAACAAGTTTGTTACAAAATGCGCAATCACGTTAGCGCAATTTGTACCATCACCATTTGTGCACATTTTACCAGTACCAATGCGGTTATTTAGAAAAAAAGGGTGTTTGATGTTTACGTTGGTGGTGGTGAGGGGTGATTATTGAAGAGGTTTTTGGTGTCTTTGTAAGACTATGATTTTGCTAAGCGGGGGTATGATGTTAACTGTGAGGGTTTATAGTGTCAACATCGGGGCGTTTTCCATTATTACAAAAAGACCACACTAAATGAATGAGGGAGTGATTATGACTTAACGGCACTTCTGCAATATTTCAGAAATACCATGGCGATGACATGTTTACACTCGGAGGCAATAAATGGTTTTCAAGATTATGGGAAGATTCAAAATAGAAACAAAAAAGAACCAAACCTCGTTAAAACTAGGAACCACAAGATGCTTTAGAATAAAAAATATATTTTGCGATATAGGTCAATGGCCTTCAAATTTTTAATGGTAGCATCACCCGCAATGGTGTCAAATAAATTGAATATAGTGTTGACTGCGCAGAACTTTTCCCGAACATGAGCTAAGTCTACACAGTCAACTAAGATATGTTTCATGCGTATTGAGCATCTCATCAAGACACTCCGGAGCACTGCTCCTATCAAGAATATAACTGTGTGTCAAACGCGAAGGTCCAATACGGCATCTGGTTAAAACTACTTGATCTCTACGAAACTTACCATGTGTATAAGAATTATAGCCAATGACAGGGCGAATAGCGTGCAATTTATTATATTACCTCCTTTAATTAATTTAATCACTTCTCCTTGATTTTTCTGAAAAAAAAATAGTGAGCTTCGTTGTAGCGACAATTTTCATCTTATCCTAAAACATATCACTTCTACTTCTTTAGAACACGTAGATAGAAGGACGTTCGATAAAGCAGACTGGATCACATTTTGACATGATCTGCGAGGATAATATCACTCCAGAGATTCTCAGTGCAGCAGATGACCCTACTATAAAATTTAATGAGCTCGTTTTATGAGCTGCCGATAGAAGTATATCTAAGACCTCGACAAATCCAAGTCAAAAGTAAACCCTCGTACCACAATGAATGTCGTAAAGTCCTCGAGGGCCTGAAAAAGGCAGAACGCAGATTTAATCATTGTTCTACTGATAATAATTTAAACCAGGTTAGTTGTTTTAGAGCTAAAGCTCGTCGATTCCTCAAGTCCAAGAGACGATCTTTTTGCCGGAACTTTCTTTCGGACACTACGTCAAAAACACCCATGCGTAAGGTCTGGAACAAGGTTCAGAAACTTAAGGGCAAACATAATAAAGCAAAACTCTAGCTTATAAAAGATGAAGATAATATATTAACCTTTTCATCTGATATAGCAAATAAATTAGCAGAGAAAATTTCCAACAAATCTTTTTCTGAGAATTATACTTCAGAATTCCAGCATATTAAAAACCAGAAGGAGAAAATTTCTGCTAAAAATTTAGAAATTATAATCGTCCTTTTACTATCGCTGAATTTAAAATTGCATTACTGGCACACGATACTGCGCGTGGCCCTGATAACGTATATTATAAGTTTCTGAACCTTTTACCGCCTGATCCACTTGAGACTCTCTTGGACTGTCTTATGATATTTGGATAACTGATAATTTTCAACCCCCATGGAGGGAGGCGTGTATCATCCCGGCTGCCAAACCGGGTAAGGATCATACTGATCCGTCTAATTACCGTGCCATACCTCTTACCAGCTGTGTCTGTAAGACTATGGAACGGATGATTAATGATAGACTTGTTTGGTTTCTTGAAACCAACAATTTAATATCTAATATACAGTGTGGTTTTCGGCAAGGTAGATCTACTATGGATCACCTTGTTCGATTCGAAACCTTTTTTCGTGGTTTTATCAATAATGAACATGTGGTGTCGATATTTTCCGACCTTGAACAAGGCCTACGACACCACATGGAAATATGGTATTTTAAAAGACCTTGCTGATATGGGTCTTAAATGTCGATAACCGATGTTCATATCAGAATTTTTATCTGATCGTCAGTTTCAGGTTCGGGTGGGTCTACTCTTTCCGACTCGAATAAGCAGGAAATGGTGTACCCCAGGGCAGTATTTTATCACCAGCTCTGTTTAGCATAAAAATAACTAACTTAGGAAAAACCTTAACATCGGGCACAGAGGGTTGTTTATATGTTGATGACTTCCTTATATGCTACCGAGCTAAAAATATAAATAATATTGAACGTCAGTTCTGACTTTGTCTGAATAAAATCGAGAAATGGCCAATTGAAAACGGTTTTAGATTAAAATCGTTGGTATGCATTTTTATAACAAACGGAAATTTCATCTTGAACCCGATCGAAATTTTGTGGTAAACAGATTGAAATTGTTGGTGAAAGTAAATTTTGGAGTATAATATTGGATAATAAATTATCTTGTAGACCACATATAAATATACTTAACCTGCGGATCACACTATATTGCTGCTCGCCGTCGTATAAGCGAAATATTCTAGAGTATGGCGTAAAACACCACTTAAATAAATAAATAAGTATAAAAATACTTAAAGCTAAATGTACAAAGGCTTTCGATATAATCAAGGTCGTGTCTAGCACCGAGTGGAGTGCTGAATATCTATTTTATTAAATTTTTATCGTTCTATGGTGAGGTCTAAATTGGACTGTGGTGAGGTCTAAAAAAGTTCTGCTAGGAAGTCGTATATAAAAATGTTGGACACGGACAATCTCTCATTTTGGGAAATATTTCCTACCCAAAGAAGGAAAATATCTTCACTAACATTTCATGGGGTTGTCATAGTTGTGTTGCCAACCATGTCCACGTAGGCCTACATATCCGTCTCGTGTCAAACCTAGACGGGATTCCACAGCAGCGAAAACGATACGAGCACATGTGATGTCTTAGCACAGTATTGCTTCTGACAGGAGAATTCCCAAGCGATTGCGCTGTCCCAGATGCCTTGAATTTTGAATGTAGCGCCACTGCCTAGAAAATATCTCCAGTTGCAAGTTGTGGAATGCAGGCAGTCAATACTGGACATTATCTTGTTGGAACAGGGGAGGTAACAAGGGTCTAGGTACTGGACTAAATTCTGATATCTAGATGAATGTAACACATATGGTTTACAAGTAAATTAAGTCAATCAATTTTCCAAAGTATTCTAAAACCACTGAGTACATCCCTCTTAGTTTTCCAACTCGTGCTGCAAACTTGGTATGAAAAAACCTTTCTCATGTAAAGTGTCGTAAGTGTCGTATTAGTAACAAGTAGTCGCAAAGAAGGGCTGTGGTCGCAAATCACCACGTGCCGATAAAACATATGCTTAATGGTAGCGTTAATATTCACCGTTCTGGCCAATCGATTCTCTGAAAACGAGGCACGGACCGTTCTGCTGCTTGAGGCGGAAAATGACGACGGCCAATTTACCTCAGTTACTTGCAGCACTTACTTAACCCAGAAAGGTAAAATACCGCCCTTGACCACTTTACCACAGTGACTTCTAACTCTACATGTTAAACGGTTCTGCAAAAAAAAAAAACACAAGTTCCAAGAACAGATCAAACCCAATCTTGATATAGCAGTTATAGGTTTGTCAAAATTGGACGTAGAAGTCCGAAACTCAAATTTGATATGTGACTTGTTTTATAACTTCTTCTCGCCACGATATGGCTTGGATATTGCCGATGTGGCGTTAAGCCATAATTAATCATTTATTCATTTAATCGGGCGAACGAGCTGCGCAGAAGGTTCAAATGACAGTTGAGCGCTACCGTTTCTTATGACGCTGCTCTGTGTGTGTACTTCATATATGTTCTATGATCACACGTCACCGATAATTGTGACGTATTAGGGGACAGAGCAAATGAGTTCACAGTTTTGGACCGCCTTGATACGGATAAAAGGAGCTCCCCATTCAATATGATAAACTGGTTTCAAAATAAATACTGGAAACTTGTGAGAGGGTGTAAGGGATTGAAAAGCGGGGAGCAAATCTCCAGTTGTCACTCGGTACCGACGGTGAATTAAGACAGAAACTTTCTACATTATAACAAACATTACATCTATGATGTCCTTAAAAAAGATTCAAGTCGTCATCCCCTACACAGAGTAAAGTTTAAATCTCCTGCTAACCAATAACTTTGACGCAGCCATACAGTATAGAGTTTTGAATCTCCTGCTAACCAATAACTTGGACACAGCCATACAGTGTACAATTTAAATCTGCGGCTAACCGATAACTTGAACCCAGCCATACAATATTCAGTTTGAATCTCCTGCCAACTAAGAACTTGGTCGCAACCATACAGTGTATCGTTCAAAGCTCCTGCCAACCAATAACTTGGACGTAGCCATACAGTGTACAGTTTAAATCTCCTGCTAACAAAATAACTTGGGCCGCAGCCATACAGTTTACACTTTAAATCTCCTGCTAACCGATAACTTGGACCCAGCCATACAGTGTACAGTTAAAATCTCCAACTAACCAATTACTTGGACGCGGCCATACAGTGTACATTTTAAATCTCCTGCTAACCAATAACTTGGACGCCGCCATACAGTGTAAGGTTTAAGTCGCCTGCTAACCGATAACTTGGACGCAGCCATACAGTGTACAATTTAAATCTCCTGTTAACCTATAACTTGGACGCAGCCATACAGTGTACAGTTTAAATCTCCTGATAACCGATAACTTTAAATCTCCAGCTTATCCATAACTTGGACGCAGCCGTAAAGTGTACATTTTAAATCTCCTGCTAACCAATAACTTGGACGCCGCCATACAGTGTAAGGTTTGGGTCGCCTGCTAACCGATAACTTGGACGCAGCCATACAGTGTACAGTTTAAATCTCCTGTTACCCAATAACTTGGACGCAGCCATACAGTGTACAGTTTAAATTTCCTGTTAACCGATAAGTTGGACGCACCCATACAGTTTACAGTCTAAATCTCCTGCTAACCGATAAGTTGGACGAAGCCATAGAGTGTACAGTTTAAATCTCCTGTTAACCCATAAACTTGGACGCAGCAAATCAGTGTAGCATTTAAATATCCTCCTTCCCAATATCTTGGCCCGCAGCCATACAGTGTACAGTTTAAATTTCCTGTTAACCGATAAGTTGGACGCAACCATACAGTGTATAATTTAAATCTCCTGCTAACCGATAACTTAGACGCATCCATACAGTGTACAGTTTAAATGTCCTGGTAACTCATAACTTGGACGCAGCAAATCAGTGTAGAATTTAAATCTCCTCCTTCCCAATATCTTGGCCGCAGCGATACAGTGTACAGTTTCAATCTCCATCTAACCGATTAATTGGACGCAGCCATACAGTTTACAGTTAACTCCTGCTAAAGCGATAACTTGGACGCAAACATACAGTGTACATTTTAAATCATCTGTTAACCAATAACTTTGACGCAGCCATGCAGTGTACAGTTCAACTCTCCTGCTAACTGATAACTTGATTGCAGCCATACAGTGTACAGTTCCAATCTCCTGCTAACCAATAACTTGGACGCAGGCATACAGTGTACAGTTTTAATCTCCTTCTAACCGATAAATTGGACTCAGCCATACAGTGTACGCTTTAAATTTCCTGTTAACCGATAACTTGGACGCAGCCAGACAGTGTACAGTTTAAACCTCCTGCTAACCCATAGGTTTGACGCATCCATACAGTGCACAGTTAAAATCTCCAGCTAACCGATAACTTGGACGGAGCCATATAGTGTACAGTTTAAATCTCCTATTAACCTATGACTTGTACGCACCCATACAGTGTACAATTTAAATCTCCTGCTAACCGATAACTTGTACAGAGCCATGCAGTGTACAGTTGAAATCTCCTGCTTACCCATATTTGCACGCAGCCATACAGTGTACAGTTTCAGTCTCCTGCTAACCGATGAATTGGACGCAGCCATACAGTGTAGAGTTTCAATCTGCTGTTGACCGAAAACTTAGACGCAACCATACAGTGTACAGTTCAAATCTCCTGATAACCGTTAACTTGGACGCAGCCATACAGTGTAAAGTTTACATCTCCTGCTAACAGATAACTTAGACGCATCCATACAGAGTAGGCCTACAGTTTAAATCTCCTGCTAACCAATAACTTGGACGCACCCATACAGTGTACAGTTAAAAATCTACTGCTAACCGATAAATTTGACGCACCCATACAGTGTACAGTTTAAATCTTCGGCTAACCGATGACTTGAAGGCAGCCATACAGTTTACACTTTAAATTTCCAGATATCCGATAACTTGGATGCAGCCATACAGTGTACAGTTTAAATCTCCTGTTAACCAATTACTTGGACGCATCCATACAGTGTACAGTTTAAATCCCCTGCTAACCGATAACTTGGACGTAGCTATATAGTGTACAGTTTAAATCTCCTGCTATCCGACAAATTGGGCACAACCATACAGTGTACAGTTTAAATCTCCTGCTGACCGATAAATTGGACGCAGCCATACAGTTTACAGTTTAAATTTCCTGTTAACTGGTTACTTGGACGCAGCCATACAGTGTACATTTTAAATCTTTTGCCAACCCTTAACTTGGACGCAGCCATAAAGTGTACAGTTTAAATCTCCTGTTAACCCATAACTTGAACGCAACCATACAGTGTACAGTTCCAATCTCCTGCTAACCGATAACTTGAATGCAGCCGTACAGTGTACAGTTTAAATCTTATGCTAACCAACAACGTGGATGCAGCCAAACAGTGTACAGTTTGAATCTCCATCTAACCAATAACTTGGAAGCAGCCATACAGTGTACAGTTTAAATCTCCTTCTAACCGATAAATTGCATGCAGCCATACAGTGTACAGTTTAAATCTCCTGTTAACCGATAACTTAGACGCAGTCAGACAGTGTACAGTCTAATTCTCCTGCTAACCAATTACTTGGACGCAGCCGTACAGTGTACAATTTAAATCTCCTCTTAACTAATAACTTGGACGCAGCCATACAGTGTACAATTTAAGTCTCCTGCTAACCGATAACTTGGACGCAGCCATACAGGGTACAGTTTAAATCTCCTGCTAACCGATAACTTGGACGCAGCCATGCAGTGTACACTTTAAATCTCCTGATAACAAATAACTTCGACGCAGCCATACAGGGTACAGTTTAAATCTCATGCTAACCGATAACTTGGACGCAGCCATACAGTGTACAATTTAAGTCTCTTGCTAACCGATAACTTGGACGCAGCCATACAGGGTACAGTTTAAATCTCCTGCTAACCGATAACTTGGACGCAGCCATGCAGTGTACACTTTAAATCTCCTGATAACCGATAACTTGGACGCAGCCATTCAGGGTACAGTTTAAATCTCCTGATAACAAATAACTTGGACGCAGCCTTACAGGGTACAGTTTAAATCTCATGCTAACCGATAACTTGGACGCAGCCATGCAGTGTACACTTTAAATCTCCTGATAACAAATAACTTGGGCGCAGCCATACAGGGTACAGTTTAAATCTCCTGCTAACCGATAACTTGGACGCAGCCTTACAGGGTACAGTTTAAATCTCCTGCTAACCGATAACTTGGGACGCGGCCATGCAGTGTACACTTTAAATCTCCTGATAACAAATAACTTGGACGCAGCCATACAGGGTACAGTTTAAATCTCCTGCTAACCGATAACTTGGACGCAGCCATACAGGGTACAGTTTAAATCTCCTGATAACAAATAACTTGGACTTTTAATAATTAAGACACAAAACTGATAATGTGTTCCTATACACTAACCCTTCTGCCAGCAGCCTTAGATATAGCCCGACCGTCATGATCGATGAGAAGGCAGAGGACATGATTAAAGGCGTCAGCCAGATAAAACTATAATCTTAATTGTTGAATATGGTAAATATGTTTGAAGCTCATAGACCTTATTATACATACCAATGTTTTTGGCTCAATGTGATGTGAGTTTTACAGGCGCATGCGCTGAGTCACCAACCGTTGAACATCATCACTCAAAATCTTGCTTGTGTCGTCCTGGTTAGATCGTGCTATAGCACACACTCTTGACATGATCGTTATATACGGCCAGTCCCCCATCACCGCCAACGCTGCCCAAGTAACATAACTGTTCGAATTGCTCATGGACATCGCTACAAAATCCCTGTAGGGGTCGTCTGTCCTTGTGCAACATTTGAGGGTTCCTGATTCCCCTTGGCCCCAGCAGTTCTGATATTTTCTATGGATGGAGAGCTTTGTAATTGCTTTTCAAAATGAAACGGGCTTTTGTGTGAGCCCCCAACATCGTTGTAGGTTAAGTAAGCTCATTAACGGATGACGAAACCTCTTAGCATCTGTGATGGGAATCCACACTAACAGGACTCCTGCATGTTAACAAGCCCGGCGTACCGGTGACTCTTTTTTGGGGGATTTCTGTGAACCAAATTTAAAATATGAAACCAGCAGAAGAAACAGCTGAATCACTTATATTTGTTTATTTATAAAAATTCATAAAGTTTGCTGATTGCATCCATGCGTCGAAACATAGAAACAAAGTCGTATACCAGTCATAGCCAATATGGATGTTCCAAGTCAATAATGACAAATCCAGTTCACATAACGATGCTTAACACAAACAGTCAAAGAACTAAGAAAGTATGTAAAGTACGAAATTAGAAAAGAATCATGCAAAAGAAGCAGTCAACAATTTTCAATGATGAAAACACGCAAGATATGTTCTAGGCGAATGGCTTCTGAAAAAAGTGAAATGAGCGTGACCCGAGGGCCCCAGGAGGCTTGCACGTTATAGACAGGCTTGTCTGTGACTTATTTTGTGTAATGCATGATGAACAAAATTATTTCTTTTGCTGGCTAAAGCATTTCAAGTCGCACTAGCACAGCGTAATGACCCAGAAACCTCTCACCAATGCGGTCGCTGTGAGTTCAAGTCCAGCTTATGCTGGCTTCCTCTCCGGTCGTAAGTAGAAAAGTCTGTCAGCAACCTGCGGATGGTCGTCGTTTTCCCCCGGGCTGTGCCCGGTCTCCTCCCATCCTAATGCTGGCCGCCGTCACATAAGTGAAATATTCTTGAGTACGGCGTAAAACACCAAATAAATAAATAAATAAGTAAATAAATAAAGCATTTCAAGATACACCCGGTACAACTCCTGGTGAGTTTCCAAGAACCGACTAGGCCCTGTAAGGTCTAATCCTACCGATATTCCGGTGCGCCTTTTCTGCTATATACTTCTTGGAAAAAAATTATGAGACCAGGTCAAAATTGTTTTGCATATTTATCCTTTCGTTCATAAAGAGTGATAACTTGGGCTTGGAGCCTTTTGTGAACTATACCCTCTCTCATCTCATGGTCAGTTGACTTACTGTATGTAATGAACGTTAATGAAATCCTGTGCCCCGAATCGTGGAGACATGTAGCACGTCCTCACTCTAAAAACTATATACTTACATTTAACACTGTAAAAATCACAGCACACAAGAGTTTATCTGACCACTTTTATAAAGTATTCATGTGTTACCGCTTGTGGGAGTGTTCACATCACAACTCCAATGACAAAGTCGGCTAATCAATACCTTGAACCAACTGTTAGAACAGAGTTTTACAGAAGTTAGCAATTTTAAAGGAGAGGGAATGTTAATACCTATAAAAAGTGTTAAAACATTAACACGTAATAAAACAGGTCGGATACAGGTAACCCTTGTACAGTCAAACCTCCTGATCTTTGCGGTGTTAAGTGTAGCATTTATCTTTTAAGAGAGCATTTTGTATTTTCCTGAAACTTTATGGGCAAGACAGAGACCATTTGAGGGTCTGCATGCGCTATTTTTTTTGGCGGTACTTCGATTTTTATCCAGAGTCATTGTCATCTGGACACAGAATGTGAACTTATAGATGACGAATGTCTGGGAGTGTTGCTGTAGGACAATGCCTAGCCCCCAGTTTTCACTTCTGGCTTATCAGTGCTCTCTGGTTTCCACATGTAATCCATGTCTTCTGAGCTTCTCTCATCACTTTTTTACACACAGCACATCTATATTCCGAGTAAGGCAGTATGCAGGTAATGACACACCTTCCGCCATCTTGAAAACAAGTCTGACCCCAGTTTAAGCTCAGAAGTGCGCAGTGCGTGCAGGTGTAGACGTCGTCATGCGATCAGCCTGTTGAGTACTCCTCTGATATACCCTGTTATACAGCAGGATATCCTGTTATACAGCAGGATTCGGCATCCTCTGATATACCCTGTTATACAGCTGGATAGGGACGGCATCCCGCACGTCACGCACACGAAAAGCCAGTCATCTGGCTCTTAGTAAAGTTCGTGCCTTTTTTCTCTATTTTGTCCTTTATACATTTTTGTTTTCACGAAAGGAGCGAGGTGACACTGATACCAACCAACACCATCATGAGGCACCTCTTTTGACGGCCCCTGAAGACACAGAGTTTGCGCAACCTAACAACTGTACACACCTGTCTTTGGCTCTGGCTCTGGATACAGCTGTGAGCTACTGTATGGGCGCAACTATACCCCTTTGCCTAATGGATATAAATAGTATTAAATTTTATCTACTTTTGTATATGCTGATTGTGTATGTCTTTTTACAGATCTCTTTGTTCATATTCTCCATTTTGACAACATAGAAACTAAATACCTTATATATTGTTTATTCTGTCTCCAGCAGTTCATTAAACGATGAAAACTTTCGAACATGTGCCTCCTTCATGTACTTATCCCTATATACATTAAGGGTTACTTAGATCGGTATAGAATGGCAGTAGAGGCTTAGAATAATTGTTTGTATTGTAAAGAAAATTTTTTTTATGATTAATTTACTTAAGTTCATTAATAGGAGTTTGTTGTGTAAGTATAGATTCAAGTTCATTGATAGGAGTTTGCTGTGTAAGTATAGACTCGAGTTCATTTGTAGGAGTTTGCTGTGTAAGTGTAGACTCGAGTTCATTTGTAGGAGTTTGCAGTGTAAGTATAGATTCAAGTTCTTTCATATGAGTTTGCTGTGTAAGTATAGACTCGAGTTCATTTGTAGGAGTTTGCAGTGTAAGTATAGATTCAAGTTCATTTATAGGGGTTTGTTGTGTAAGTATAGATTCAAGTTCATTGATAGGAGTTTGCTGTGTAAGTATAGATAAAAGATCATTTGTAGGAGTTATAGATAAGTATAGATTCGAGTTCATTGATAGGAGTTTGCTGTGTAAGTATAGATTCAAGTTCATTGATAGGAGTTTGCTGTGTAAGTATAGACTCAAGTTCATTGATAGGAGTTTGCTGTGTAAGTATAGATTCAAGTTCATTGATAGGAGTTTGTTGCGTAAGTATAGACTCAAGTTGATTGATAGGAGTTTGTCGTGTAAGTATAGATACGAGTTCGTGTCTTGGTCTTTGTATTATACCCATTCAGTTTACATCAAGTAATTAACATTATTCGTTAATTACAAGCATGACCCTATTACTTAGATATGGTGACATACGCTCGAATCCAACTCTATCAACATAATTTAAAAATTTACCATTTTAATGCTCGTAGTGTACTTGCTCAAAACAATGACAACCTCTCCTAATATTCTAAACTGGATGAGGTTTACACCTTGTTATGTAATCAATGTAATTATGATATTATCTGTGTATCCGAAACCTGGCTTAGTTAACCTAACCGTTAAACCGTTAACATAAATGACTACTTTATGGAAAGTAGATTTCTATCAGTGCTACGGCTAGATCTGACCTAGACCTAAATGAAAATGAAGTGTTGTTGATATCAGTAAAACAGTCGTTGATTTCTTCCTTTGTTAACTTAGATAACAGTCTTGCATCGGCTATGTCAGAAAATCCAGACGCTCCATTGATTATGGGTGATTTTAACGAGAGATTTGTGGACTGGTCTAACTATCACGATAAGAGTGAGTTAAAAATGAAATTGTTTGATATTATTACAGGCAAAATTTATTTTAATGAATAAATGAACCGACAATATATATTGATGGAATTTCATATATTTTAGACTTAATAATTACAGACAGTATCGGGTAGAGGCCTACGTGACTAACATGGACTAGCCTCACCAATGGCTGATCTTGACTATTGTTCGGTGTATTGGTTCCCAACTATTCCAGTAAATGGCAAACCAAAAGCGTACACAAGAGACGGATGGGATCTTAATTGTGCAAAATTTAATACTACTTCAATATATACACCTTTGAACAGCTTGGGAAGCCGCATGTGACGATACTGATGATAAACTCTATGTCTGGGGCAATCTGTTTCTATCATGTTGTTCTGAATCAGTACCAAATAAACAAGTCACTACACGTCTAATGGATAAACCATGCATAACAAACAATTTTCGGTATAAATTAAGAATTAGAAATAGAAGTTTAAAGAACTGTAAGAGAACTATGTCGGCAGAGGATATATTTCGATTTTATTTATCAACGAGGGAAGCCAATATCGCAAAGAGAAATGCGATATTAAGATATAGCGAAAAAATTTAAAAAAAGAAGGTTTTCGAGTTCAAATTTAGATGCCAAGGCATATTAGTCTGTATTGAAATCTCTCCTAAGGTCTAAATGTAACGAATGATATTAACAAAGCTAATGAATTCGGTAAATTCTTCACAAGTTATTCAACGTTTCCATCAGGTACCAGTCTTAACCGCTGATTTATCTTGCCGATGTACGACTTAACCATTTACAAACGTGTGAAAAGGAAGTTAATGCTTTCCTCTACAAATATCAGAAAAACCTCTGGCACTGATGGAATTAAAAATTTAATGCTCAAAACTTCAGCTGAAACTATAGTATCTTATCTATCTAAACCCTGTAATCTTTCACGGGATAGTCACGGGATCTCAAATTCCGACAATTGACAATAGAGATTGGTGATATCTTATGTGGCAACTGTAGTATAGCACTGTCTTTAAAACTCGGAAACATCCAACGTTGTGCAGCTTTGCTGTGTACAGGTGGACTTCGTTGAACATCCATGAAGGCTTTTCTTACTGAGCTTAACCGGACGCCACTATATTTTCGGCGTAGGCAATTGTAAATGAACTCTCCCCGCCTGATCTACATTTTCTATTACCATTAAGGCCAATTACAGAAATCAATGCATGCAGAAAATTTACGCTGATTTAGATGCCGGCTCAATTTATATAAATCCTCATTGTTTCCGTGAACTACTCATGATTAAACCATTAACTTGAACCATTTATAACTCTACCATGTTCTACTTCACATGACTTACTATCCTTATATCCTTATAATTTAACCTTGATGAAAATACTACTGACTCTTTTTGTAATAATCTGCAGGAAAACACTGATCATTATTTCTTCCATTGACCTCAATTTGCCCCACAATGGAAGCACATGCGCAATACTCTATCCCAAATTATTTCCCCCGGTGTAAATTATTCCGTTTTCGTACCCGATTGTTCAAAATATATGTGTAAAATACTTTAGTTTGGCTCTAAAAATTTAAATTTCATGGATAATAATCTTGTTTTCAAATGTGTCCACACATTTGTTAGTGATGCAAGTAGATTGTCCGACCATGGTAATGGTAATTGTAATTGTGATCGTGATAATAATGAAATTGCTGTCATGGCCCACTAAATGTATCTTACTTCATCACTATATCCCTGTAAAGGCAGTTGCTAACTTACTGACAGTAGTTATCTGATTATCTGTGTATTATTATTGTATATATCTGTGTTTTGGGCGTGTAGTAGATCGACTATTTGACGTTTTATTGTCGCGATAAAACGGAAATATTGTTGAAAGCGACGTTAAAACTTTCACTCACTCACTCACTCGTGTTTTGGGCGTACAGTTGTCTCATCCTTAAGATATCAGTACATATATAATCAACCTTGAACGTTTTTAACTATGTTTGTACGTCTATGTATATACCTATATACACACAATTTGTTGGTTAATATGTTGAAGAGAGCCTCTTAGTGGTCGTGCGGCTGTAAGAAATCCTCTTGAAAGAAGTAAAGGATTAATTTTAAGAAAAATTAAAGAATATAAAGTCTACCTCATGCCCGTGTACGGATTTGAACTCTCGTTCTTGCAGGGAGGCTTTTGCCGAGTAAACACCTGAAATTGTACAGTGCAGAAAGTATAGAACACGTCTAGTAAATCGCTAAATTAATATATTTGAAGTTAAACATAGCTCGGGATTTCTATATAAATATTCCTATTATATATATTAGGGTACATTTTAGGCCTATATAAGAAAATACAATTTTTTAAATATTTTTTTTATTGTTTCACGCTGAACGAGTTTAAGGTTTAATGGGGCGTAAAATTGTTTTAAGGGCAACAACATAAATCCTCATAACCCTATGTCAGAATTTGTGAAAATTACGAATTAAAAGAAGTCCCTAGAGGCAATGCACCTGAGATTCTTTAACATTTTTAAATAAAGCAGGAAATCATGCAAACAATAGTGATATCTTGATTGGTCTGTATGGGATTACAAGGAAGTCTGACGTCAATATGTTGTGGTTGATAACTGATGCTTTTAGCAGGGGTAGAATGTCCTTGAGACACATAGGATTTCAGGAGTACACACCAGCCAGTCATGAGTATGCTGGCACATGTGTTGTTGTTGTTGGCCGTGTGCCAGGTGGGTGCACAGGTAAGTGTGTAGCTTATTTAAATTCAACCAAACTTTCCCCCACCCATACACCACGTTCTCAGACCACCGCTGTGTAAGTGAACGTTTCTTGAGTAGATATCATGTTAAGCACAAAATAAAATTTAGCCAGCATTATGTAAATGACACAAACATATAGTAAATAAACCTATACAATAAAACTTGGCAGAATGCGTCTGAGTATATTCATAATTAGGTCTTTCGCGCCCGAGGACGTTTGACACCCGTGTTAGTGTTCATCTTAGCGTTAAAACTAGAGGCTGCTAAAAGCCCTTTCAAAAGTTTTACTTTTACGTCGTAGATACAGTATTGATGGAACCATAGTTCTTTCATATTGGATGTTTTTGTTACTTCACTACTTTCCGTGATCATTTTTTGTTATAAATTATCGAGCAGTCAGCCTAGTTGCACATTTTGGATATATAGTATACATATCTTACATCAAAGACCTAAACCAGATATATTTTATCTATGATTTACTGGATAAACTGAGTAAACGTACTCCTCGTTCATTTCACTGAGTTTACCTTTAAGTCACTTATTAGGAGAATTGTCTTCTTGATAAACTTTTACCGACTACTCGTCTTGGGGGCCTTGTTGAGCTAACGGTTGGCGTTCTAACGCAGCGCAATGACCCAGCAGCCTCTTATAAATGCGGTCACTGTGAGCTCAAGTCCAGCTCAGGCTAGCTTCCTCTCCTGCATTACGTGCGAAGGTCTGTCAGCAGTCTGCGATGGTCAATACAATTACAGCACTGTGATTAATTCAGTGAAAAAATTTTAAAATCAAGCATTTTCATAGGCAGTTTTCAATGAACTTGATTGGCCGAGAACGTCCATTTGGATTGACCTCTGGTATAAGAATATAGGTTTTGACGTCTAGAGATCTGCTGAGTAACGTCCATTTGGATTGACCTCTGGTATAAGAATATAGGTTTTGACGTCTAGAGATCTGCTGAGTCTGATTTCGTTTCTATGTTTTCCTGTTCTCGTTAAATCCTACATTTGTATAGCACTCGTAGATGATTGAGGGGGGGGGGGGGCGATTTGATAATCGCAGGATTCTTTTCCTAAACAACACGAGCTCGTTAAGGTGTATACCTAGTAAATAAAGTTGGCACATGTAACGTACAAGCAGTCATCAGTTTTCCTTCATGCAAGGATTATAGTCAGTGTTTAAGGCACAATCTCTAATTCAGATTCCAAACTTGTAGACCGTGGATAATTTGCAGGTCCAATACAAATGTAGATGTCTCAGTAGCGCCAGTACCCCTCTATAAATGTATGAAAGACTAGAATACCCATAATGTAGTTGCTCTCTGTGCTGTAAAACTTACAGCACAGAGAGCAAAATAAGAACAGAGACGACAGTATAACGTTTGCCAAATGGTCACACGTAACCGGTGAAATACGTTTACAGCACAGGGAGCAAAACCCAAACAGCGACGACAGTGTGATAGCTGGCAAATTGTTACACGTAACCGGCGAAATACGGCTACTGCACAGAGAGCAAAACCAGAACAGCGACGACAGTGTGATAGCCGGCAAATGGTCACACGTTACCGGTGAAATATGGCTACAGCACAGAGAGCAAAACCAGAACAGCGACGACAGTGTGATAACCGGCAAATTGTTACACGTAACCGGCGAAATACGGCTACAGCACAGAGAGCAAAACTAGACCAGCGACGACAGTGTGATAGCCTGCAAATGGTCACACGTAACCGGTGAAATACGGCTACAGCACAGAGAGCAAAACCAGAACAGCGACAGTGCGAAAGTTGGCAAATGTCACACGTAACCGGTGAAATATGGCCTTTTGTCAGTTAACCTCAGTAGAGAAAGAATGATGCCCACAAAGCCTCTAATGGGCTCACAATAATTTATTATAACATATTATTACAAAACGGTTTTGTATTATTTGGAGCTTTTATTGTTTTGCTGTCATAGTAACCTTCACTGTAAGATAACAAGTTTATTGTACAGAACACGTTTGGGTTCGTGTGTAACAGTGGTGTGAAAAGGTCACAGAATATTGAGAAGCTAGACTGTCCATAACGTCATCGAAGTCGGTAAACCTGAGATCAAACCCGTTTCGAGACATACCACAGACATTAAAAGAACTCAGCACTTGTGCTACGGAGCTACGAGTAATTCAGACGCTGTCTTTCAAATAAGAACTATTACTTATTCCCCTGAGCCTACCTCATTGTTCGCACAGCACGGGGTATGGGTGCTTGCGCAGCTTAAAGATCACTTGCTACCAATTTGGGGAGCATCTTCGTACATCACACGTGAAATAGTCTGTCAGTAACTTGCCAAAGCTATGTGGTTTATCACAGGAGCTATAACCTCACATATATTTTACCTCTAATAAATAATTCCAGCCTCGAGCATATTTGTCAAGACGAGTTTACTGAAAGCTTATGATAAATCTTCTTTTTCTAATATACCCCCATTTAAACATATTCTTGGAAAAATTACAAAAACTAATATTATGGCTAAGCTACATTTCTAAAACCATATTCTCTCACCAGGTGTATTTTCTAACTAAACTTCATTCTCTAGTCAAACTGCATTTTCTGAACAAATCACGTTCTCTGACTAAACTGTTTTCTCGGAATCAGCATATTTCTACCCACACTACATTCTCGTGTGAAACTGTTTTTCGGAATAAACAATATGTTTTGAAGAAAACAGCATTCTTAGACACTACATATTCTCCGACCAGATTGTATTTTCTGCACAAAAAATGAAGACGATCTGTTGTTTAAGTGAATGTATTCTCCTGTTATAACACAATGTTCTGTCACATTCAACATAATATCCTGTTAGCCTGACTGAATCTTTATGTTCAATCAATAGAATATGTGTGTTATATTTTACCAGAGCAATCTGAACAAAGAGAATAAATTTTAGCATCGCTTAGACAAAAGATTTTGTGTCAAAATTAACAGATTAATTTTTTGAGTGCATATCTTTTCTAGTTCTCTGGCGAGACTGTATTTTCGGAATAAACTACATTATTTTAATCTAATTTCTCTGAACAAACTGTATTCTCAGAAGGAACAGTATTTGAAATGCATTTGATAAATCGACTTTTACTAAGTTTTCTTTTTGCTTGGCATCTTAAAGTGAACAGCGTGCTAACACTGAAACATATGCCAGCTTATTATTTACTCGTTTTTATTATACTTGTACTTTTTATCAATACATTTATTTTAGACGGGTGATTATAGTTTACTATTTGAATGGTTCTTAGCGCCAAAAGTATGAATTTTTCAATTGTACGACAACAGGGAGAAAGAAGCACAAAGACAAACTTCCTGACTCAAAGCCTCAGGTGACCTTCCCAGAACAGGATTCGATCCTGCGACCTTATTTATCAGGGCTAGACCCGTTGCCACGAAAA
Source organism: Liolophura sinensis (assembly GCF_032854445.1). Taxonomy (NCBI): domain Eukaryota; kingdom Metazoa; phylum Mollusca; class Polyplacophora; order Chitonida; family Chitonidae; genus Liolophura; species Liolophura sinensis. Next base: position 2,822,413 of record NC_088296.1, on the reverse strand, counting down.
CAACGCTTCAACAATGTTTAGCGTTCAAGGAGTTATTATCATTAGTTATCAGGAACGTTAACAGCAGTCATTGGTAAAACACACTTGTGAGCAGATCGTGCAGATTCAAAGGCGGCCTTGCTCTGGGAATTGTAGGCTTCCCCGCTCGCAATGTTCCTAGAGTTCGCTGATGGGGGTTCTCTGCTGTCCACTGTTTGCTGCTTCGTCACAATAATCGTCCGAACACGCTCGTGTTGCCTTTTGCACAGCCCTACGTGCGTTGATGAGCATTTATCTCCTACGAATATATTGTGCATATTCGTTTGTCACAAGTGGCAAAGTTTGTCAGTGTCTATGCAAGGGTTCGGTGGTTTTGTCCTGGCAATTATGTATCCTTTACACATAACAATGATATTTTATGATAATAAGTATCAAATTATATTTTAGATATTTCTTCTTTTCTTTCTTCAGTCCAATAGCGATATTACGATTGACAGTCTTCACATCCGGTCTGACATCAGGCATCGGTTTTCAGAGACGCGCGTGACCAGCCGGATATCAAACACAGCGGACATTGCGCAGGACGCCACCTTTGACGTCCGGTTGCCGGATGATGCCTTCATTTCTGGGCACTCCATGTAAGTTGGCCTTTCAAAAGTAGAGCAAAACTTTCTGTGCACGGTGCTGAGAAGTCCAAATCTTTATTACTCATCAATATGACAAGGAACTATGTAGGTCACAGGTGTGAAAGTTTGTCACTGATTTACCACAAGCCAAGCGTTTAGTCCGTGTACACCGGTTTCCATTAGTCATAAACCGAATGTATACCTTCTCTTTTTCTTCCACCTACAATTTGCGCGAGTCTGTACTTTAAATGTTGAAAAGTTGGTCAGTAGGTCTCAGTCAAAGGTTGGTGGTTTACATCGGACTCCCCGCTCCGTCCTGCCATAAAGCTAACTACCTGTGTAAAGGTGTCAAACTCTTTACTGTGGCATTAAACAACTATCGAATAAATGAGTGGTCCGGGTGTAAAATTTGAGCAAAGCAGTTGACACACACTTTAAAAAGAAAAAAAAAACAGTATATTAAACTTAACAGAAAGCCTGTTGGTAAAATGGATTACAAACCAAGGTTACCAACTAAGATTTTGCAGTAGATTGTTCTGTTAAATATTATCCACATAAATTGTATTAATTCAACTTAACGATTCCATTGGACTAAATTAATATTATGTTGGACTATGTTCTAAAAACTGAACACATTCTAGTATCACTCAGACAAAAGGCTTTCTGTTAAAATTAACGGATTAATTTTTTGCAGCGCATGCGTACAGTGTTGTTTGTGGTTTGCCAACTTGCCTGCTGAAAGAAAATGATCATCAGTGACTTGCGCAGTACAGGTTTTTGTGTCTGTTTCAGGCTCATAGGGGGCGTTGTATATCCGGGTACTGTCAAGGAAAAATCAAGAGCCAATAAGCAGTTCAACGATGCGGTGAGACGGGGAGAGTCGGCGGGCAAGGTGGCCGCTACAAGGTAAATGTTTGACATTTATTTGTGAAACACACTATATACGACTTCATTTGCCTGCATCAGACCCTGACTCTGTGTTTACATTTGAACAAAGATAACTGAAGCAGAAATCATATATCCTACAGAATAAATTAGTATATGTTAATAATAAACATGGCGGTTTATATAGATCAGATTTAATGAATAGTCTTTAAAATAGTACACACGTCTCAGGCGTTGAAAGTAGACAATAGGTGGGTTCCCAACATCATTGATTCGTAGTCATGTGCACTTTACAGAACTCCTGGTTGTTCAAAACTGTCTTGAGATTTTATACCTGATCTAACTTAAACCCAATTTCCTGTTTTTGTACTCTTCCTCTCCGGCCGTACCTGGGAAGGTCTGCCAGCAATCTGCGCATGGTCGTGGGTTTTCGCCGAGCTGTGCCCGTTTTCTTCCCACCATAATGCTAGCCGGCGTCGTATAAGCGATGTATTCCCGAGTAGGCGTAAAACACCAATGAAATAAAAAAAATTTCTTTTGTACTTTGCCCCAAAACAGTATTGTAAATGCTATATATTAAGTTTTGTGATGTTACACTTCGGCTATGGACAGCTGAAATGGCTACTCAGTTTTGAACATATAATATCACTTAAAGCCAGTATTAACTGATAGACTCTCGAACAACCAAGATCCGCAGCATGAGATGTTCATGTGCTAAAGATGAACTTAAGACAAGATCTTTTCGTGTTTCAACCCGAAAAAGAAAACCACTTCTTTGGAAGCAGTGGTTACAGAAAGATTTATTCAAAGATGTGTTCAAAGATAATAAGAATTATGTAGAAACATAATCATTTTGACTATAATATATTTTGACTATGGGACAACGGCTTGAATGAGAGTGCTATCATCATATAAGGGGTGTGCTTATATAGTCTGAAAGAAAGCTTTTTAGTAGTAATTTCCGGAGAATTTATCTATATTTATTTCATATCTACGAAGTCGTAAAGATGACAAAGTGAAAAGAAGTTTTGGAAGAGAAAAAAAATGAGATGAAGAAAAAAAAAATTGAAAAGAAAAAAATCACATGGTGAAAAACTTTCTTTTTTCTGACCCACCTAGTCTAAAAGCGCCTAAAACAACTCCGTCGATAGTGCCGTACTCTTTGATTCTTTTAATATGCCACTGGTTTTGTATAGACCATGTTATGTTCGTCAAGCAAAGATGCACACGTACATGTAGTTCACAAGCACTACGGCTTGGCAGTTGGGAAAGACAGGTTGGAATTGACCTCTGTAGGCGACCAGGCCCATTGTTATCATTGTGATAATGTGCCAACATCGAGCCGTGATGATCCATTTATCATATATCTCTTTATTCAACGAAATAAACGAGAGCGAATTAATACTATCACTAAGAGCTATTCACTCATGGCGCCGCTGTTCCTCTTTACTCGTCGATCAAACCGGCAAGCAAACACAGTTCGTAATGTAACTTTAATCATGCAATGGAAAGTGAATGCAGATATAAAAACAGATTGAGGCATATTCGAGAATAATCCCAAATTTTCCGTTTACTGACGCCTGACTAATAACCAGACATTTAAACAAGACCACCATGTTTTCATTCGATATCATTACGCCACAGGGGATCCCCCCGGCTCCCATGATACAATGGTGACGTCACCACGGAGGTAGGTCTATTTAGGCCAATCATGGCGTACTGCCAGTGGCGTGTTGGTTGATGTACAAGTATTTATTTTTCCTAATTATTTATCTCATGGGTGTTACACCGCACCAAAGGGTTTTTTCTTTATATGACGATAATCAGGTTTATGGGTAGAGGAAACTGAAATGTTGGAGCATAAAAGAATACACGAGATGTGTCAATAGAATAGCATAATGAACAGTTCAAAGTGTGGAAGTGTTCAAACTATCAAGTGACTAAAGAATGGATTTTTTAAGTTTTTAAGTACTCAATCAGACTAGAATAAATCTACAACATACAGACTGTTCGAAAAAAGATTTCAAATACGTAGCTTTTTAGGCGAAGAGCAGATGGCGAAATTGAGCATGTAATTGTTGAATGTAGCGCACTGGAAGACATCGGCTGTAGTGCTGCTCGTGTGGGAGGTGATAGTTTGACTGGACGCACTGTAACTTGAATTGCGTAACCGTAATTGCGATCAACCGGCCAGTCATGCCAGTCCAGGCGTTCGATAATCAACTTTGAAATATCAAATTGTTCCATGGTGGAATACTCATCTTTTTCTTAGGTTACTCGCAGAAAGAGTTTCTCCATGGCGGGTCAGAGACACGGCGCTATGAATCCTTTTATATACCCGTTATGTCTCCGCCTCATTCATTCTGTCCTTAAGTTTCAACAACACTTAATATGGATTCCTCTCATCCTATTTTTAGAGGTGGAGGTGAAAAGGGGAAAAATGAGGCTGTATTTAAACGTGATATCGGATCGGACAACTGGCCTGCTTTCTTAATATTATCAACACAACATGCTAAAAATCCTGCCAGTAAAATTAAAGCTTTTACCTGAGGCAATCCAAGGGTGTGCTGGCAACATCAAGCAATTTAAAAAAGCTTCGCTCAGGTGACGTGCTAATAGAATGTCACCGAAACAGCAGGCCACCACCTACTTTTCCTTAAAAACACATTGGATATCCCTGTTTTCACTTCGCCGTCGTATAAGTGAAATATTCTTGAGAACGGCGTAAAACACCAATCAAAAAAAAAAAAGAACTCCGATCTTTATTATCATGCACCAGTCTTACAAAGCTATTGTGCAGCTACAAAGAACAATTACCACGGTTACGTAATGAAATATTCTTGAGTATGGAGTAAAAAACCCATGAAATAAACAAATAAATAAATAAATATCTGATCTTTAGTTTAAGGTACGGGTGGGATCCACTCTTTCTGACTTATATAAGCACGAAATAAATTTAGGTATGCCCCAGGGCAGTGTTTTATCACCAACTCTGTATAGCATAAAAATAAATAACTTAGCAAAAACCGTAACATAGGACACAGAGAGTTCTTTATATGTTGATGATTTACCCATATGCTGTCGAGCTAAAAATATGAATAATATCGAACGTCAGTTGCAGCTTTGTCTTTATCAAATCGAGAAATGGGCAACTGAGGACGGCTATTAGCTTTGCCTGTTGACAATACAGAATGATAACTTTAAAAATCAGTTAATATTTCAAATTTTAGACTTACACATAAAATTAATTGAAAGAGGTAAAGTTATTATATCGGGCATTCTCGTCTAACTCACAATTTTCGTTTTTATGGGAGCAGTGCTCTCGGATGTGTTGGCTGTGATGCTCAATACGGCATGAGGCATGGTTTAGTTGACTGTGTAGACTTTGCCCTTGTTCAGCAAATATTCTACACAGTTGGCACTATATTTGATTCGTTTGACAGCATTGCTGGTGATTCTGTCATAAAATGTTTATAGGCCTATATCTTTTTATTGGGGATACAGATACAAATTATGCATACAAGATTATCAAAATTACACATTATAAAACGTTTTTTTTGGTTTTCGAGTTTTAAATAAGTTTAGTTCTTTTCAACAGGTTTTAAAGATGTTTGTGTCTCGTGTTTTGTTTTTGATGTTCATTGTATCGAAAGCCATTTACCGCCTCCTGTTTTGAACATAATCTTACTACTATATGGCCGAAATATTGTCAGTGTGGCGTTAAATCATTATAATCATTCACTTATTCGTTCATCAGAAGACATGAATCCGACATCGAAATTTGGATAGTCCTATATAATGTCTACATCCAGGAAAAGATTTGTTAGTTTCTTGCTCTCCGCCATCATATACAGTAGCCCTTGGTAGGCCCTTAAAGCTCCTAGCGAAACCCGATAGGTATAATTACGACCAATTTTTAATCGACAGGAACAACACAAACAAATCCCATCTCAAACTGGAACAAACTCAAGCTAATTGGAATAAAAGTGTACAATTACTACAGCTCTAAATGACAGCGTGGGTCGTCGTGAAATTCAGCTTGAATGATTTTTTTTTTTTTTGATTGATGTTTTACGCCGTACTCAAGAATATTTCACTTATACGACGGCGGCCAGCATTATGGTGGGTGGAAACCGGGCACAGCCCGGGGGAAACCCACGACCATCCGCAGGTTGCTGGCAGACCTTCCCACTTACGGCCGGAGAGGAGGCCAGCATGAGTTGGACTTGAACTCACAGCGACCGCATTTGTGAGAGGCCATTGCGCTGCGCTAGCGCGCTTACCGACTGAGCCACGGAGGCCCCCAGCTTGAATGAGAAAATTCGCAAAATTGGCGGTGAAAAATGTCAGATCGGTAAGCCAACGTGCCGTGAATCGTGATTGAAAGAGCTTTCCGTGATGTTAAATTCGCCAAAATATTGTTTTGCTGCCATGATCTTCTCATTCATAAATGTATAATTTTTGTAATTTATTTTATATTTATTTAATTGTTTTTATTTTTTTCGCTTGTTGAATGTCCTCGTGGCATAATCAAAATACAGTTCAGGGGTTTCCCCGCTAGAGGGCGCTATCAAATGTCAAGAAAGTTAAAAGTAGTTTCAGAAATAGCTACTGCTGACGTCATCACCTGATACAATGTTTTGTATCCCATGGCTTGTATCGGATGGCAGCTAGGTTATTCATCTGATGGCAAGACCCTAATCAAAGTATGAAGTTATTGGCGAGAGACGCTCGCCTGTGGATGTTTGATGGCAAAGGACCGGTGATAAGGCAATTAAGTCGACTCCCCGACGTGTAAAAGTCGGGGGTTAAAAAAAGATTTTTTATTCCATGTCACATTTACGGCTCAGTAGTTTTCATCGGACTCACCTTAATGTTATAAATCATACCGAGACTGAAGTAAGTTAATGATTTGTAAATATTTTCAAGCGCAGTTAAAATAAACCCTAAATGAGGTAAACTGTCAAGAGGCCGGGATTCACAGTTAATGTGCCTGACAAATTTGTGAACTATCACAACTCGTCGCTGGATTTCACAGGTAATGTGCGCGACAATTAGTGAACTGTCACACAAGTCGTCGCTTTTCTGATTTACTCTCCATTCTTCAGTTTTCTTTCATTCTTTCTGCATCACACGATCACAAAGTCACCTTTCATTTCTTCCTCAAGCGCTCGAGAAACTAACGAGTTCGTCATTACCGTGAATGTGGCGTCTCAAAGTCACGTGACATTCAACCTGACGTACCAGGAGCTGCTCCAGCGTCGGCTGGGACTGTACGAGCACGTGATCCACATCATTCCCGGACAAGTCGTGCCGGATCTCCGGGTCCAAGTGTTCATCAACGAGACAAGGGAGATAACACAACTGAGCGTACCGGAAGTGAGGGACGACAAATTATCATCACAAGTGGTTTCTGGTACGTCATTTTTTTTGTGATTATTATTAGGCATAACCATTTATTATGATTTTCAGTTCGTTCGTAATTTGCCAATGACTGGTGGTTTACCATTACGGTGTCCTCCACTTGTGAAACAGACTGCCGTTGCATAAGTGAAAAATGTTTGACATTACGACATACAACAAGCAGATAAAAAATAAATAAAAACATCATTGTTTATCCTTAGTGCTCATCTTGTCTTACCAGTAAGAATAAACTAATTTGTACCTGTATTTAACTGTCCCTTGACGTGGCCTCGTCGTCATAAACCTATACGGTTAATAGAGCACTAAGCTTAGTTTATTTTATGTATCATTCTTGAGAATGGCGTAAAACACTAATCAAATAAATAAATTGGTAGATCAAATATTGCTTATTTAGCAAATCATGATTTATTCTCCCCCTTAGACACTAACCGCTTTGCCCGGATACAGAGCCTGTCCCCGAGCTCTGCAGAGGTCACGTTCTCCCCGACCCGAGCGCAGCAGCAGGAATACTCTGACCGTGGGGTCGCCGGTCAGTTTATCGTCAACTATGATGTGGAGCGTACACCAGATTTCGAGGGAGAAATTCTGGTAGGTTATGAGGGAGGGTCAATGATTCAGTGCTCGAACAGGAACCTGATCTGACCGACGTCAAGCTGAACGTTAAAAACGCTTGTCAAAACCATGTTAATCTACGCATTGAAACAGACATTCGTATGTCTGCCACTGTGCGTATGGCTCTTAGCCTCGGCTTGAACCATTTGTGCAGGTGTATTTCTTACGTGAAAAATTCAATTTGTCACTTAGCCAGGTACTCGTTAGTTTCTCATATGAATAATTTTATTTATTCGTCAGCCATTTACTGGTTTGTTTCTCGCTTGAATCATTTCATTTGTGTGTCCACCATTTACTAGTTTGTTTTTTTATGGAATTTATTTCATTTGTCACTCAGCCAGGTACGGGTTTGTTTCTCACGTGAATCATTTCATTTGTGTGTCCACCATTTACTAGTTTGTTTCTTATGAAATTTATTTCAATTGTCACTCATCCATTTTTATGGTTTATTTATTTCGGGCATTCTCGTCTAACTCACAATTTTATTCCTGATGGGAGCAGTGCTCTCGAGTGTGTTGGCTGTGATGCTCAATACGGCATGAAGCATGGTGTAGTTGACGGTGTAGACTTTGGCCTTGTTCGGCAAAGATTCTACACATTTGACAGATATACGAATGTCTGTTTCATTTTTACGTCAACCATTTCCTGATTTGTTTCTCGTGTGAATAATTCCATTAGTCTCTCAGCCATTTCCAGGCTTATTTGTTACTCAATGAGGTACAGGTTTGTTTTTTGTGTGAATAATTTCATTTGTCTGATTTACTGGTTTGTTTCTCATGTTATTTATTTCATTTGTCACTCAAGCAGTTACTTTTTTTGTTTCTCATGTTAATTATTTCATTTTTTGCTCAAACAGTTATTTGTTTGTTTGTCATGTTAATTATTTCATTTGTCACTCAAACAGTTACTTGTTTGTTTCCCTCGTGACTCATTCATTCATCAGTTAGTCCGTCACTGCTAGGTTTCTTACATGAATTATTTCATTTATCACATGGTCAGTTACTTTCGAATTCTCAGGTGTCTAACGGGTATTTCGTTCACTTCTTCGCCCCCGAGGATCTACCGCCAATGGGGAAGCGTATTGTTTTTGTGCTGGACACAAGTGGCTCTATGCGTGGACGGAAAAACCTTCAGCTCCGCGAAGCTCTACTCTTTATTCTCGGAGAGCTCCGGCCTGTCGACGAATTCAGCATCCTGCTCTTCAGCAGCCAAGTCCAATACTGGGGATCTGGACAGCTGATTTTAGCAACACCCGAGAACGTTGCCAAGGCCAAAGAATTTGCCAACAATATAGGAGCAAGTGGAGGTAACAACAAACACACCCATTCTCCAGTTTTTTTTCCTTTCTATTTAGAGATTTGTAACACCGGTAAACGGTGCCATTATACCGCATACAGTGATTCTTGGTTTTCATTGATCAGTAAAGAGTCAGGTGATAGTGTTTCAAAAACTTACGCGCAGCGCTATCCGGCTGACAACAAAGGAGCATCACACTCGCAAAACATATCCCACGTTTATTTTAGGCGCAAGATAGACACATAAGTGTTAGTGTAAGAGCTCTTGTATGCCTCATAACGATGTAACTCAGCTTATGATGAATTTGAAAATCTGAAAGCCGTGCAGCGAGGCCTTTGTGACCGAAGTGGTTGGCGTGCCAATAGGGCGCGATAACCTAGTAGCCTCTGACCAATGTGGTCGCTGTGAGAAGGTTTGCCTGTAGCCTGCGGATGGCCATGGGTTTCCTTGGGGGCAGTGCCCTGTTTCCTCTGGCCACTGTCCTTGAGTTCTATTCTTGAGTAAAACACCAACCAAATAAACAAACAGAATGTCGTATGGCCGTCTTTACTACCAAAGACCCTCTTTACAAGGCTGTGACGGAACTACAAATGACATTAACCATGGTTACGTATCTCTTGGCTAGGTGTTGCCATTGAAAACAGGCCAGGTACAAAACAGATTGCGACTTCTTCACAAAACAGGTCCCAGGTGGTGTTTCGCCAAGCTGCCACAAAGCTGTTCCAAGCGCGATTACCATATCAACATATGTCGATGTAATCAATGTGAGTTCAAGTCCAGCTCCTGCTGGCTTTCTCTCCAGCCGTACGTGGGAAGGTCTTGCAGCAACCTGCAAATGGTCGTGGATTTCCCCCCAGCTCTGTCCGGTTTCCTCCCACCATAATGCTGTCCGCCGCCGTATAAGTGAAATATTCTTGAATAGGGCGTAAAACACCAATTAACACTCTTCACTATGTGCTACCATGGGATTTAGGCTAGGGGAAATTGTAACTACATAGTAATACACACCCCTAGTGAGTCGCATCTGAAATGCTCGTGTATGTCAAACTTTAAAGATCTTTTGTGGGCTTTGTTGTTTTAAAGCTAGGTAATTTATAGAGATGTCCCAAACAAGTTAGTTATCGTTCTGTTGTAAAACAGAACGTCAGTGTCAGCCTGGAAATTGACACACACCATTGCTTATATAACAGCCACTGGCCTCATTTAATGCAACGGTGTGTATCTTGGGAGATAGATATTTATCAGAGTTTAATCATTACATCACTTGATTTATGTGACAGGGACAAACATCAACGCTGCCCTCCTGTCGGGGATGCGCAAGCTCTCTAGTCACCCAACAAAACCTTCCATGCTGCTGTTCCTGACTGACGGTCAAGCCACTGTTGGAGAGACGAAGTCAGAAAACATTCTAGAGAACGTAAGTGGGGCTCGTCAAGACAGGCAATCAATTTACTCCTTGGCCTTCGGGAATGCAGCGGATTTTGGACTCCTACGAAAACTCTCCGCCCAAAACCAAGGTTTCGCTAGGAAGATCTTTGAGGATGCCGACGCAGCTCTACAACTGGCAGGTTTCTACAACGAGATATCCAGTCCATTGTTGTCGGAGGTTGCCATCAACTACATCAGCGGTTTTGTGAACGACACTAGCTTGACGCGGACGTCGTTCAACACCTACTTCAGGGGCTCCGAGATCGTCGTAGCGGGAAGGTACAATGCCAAGGGAAAGGCACCTGGAGAGCTTAGCGTCTTTGTGGAAGGCAGCAAGGCGTCCAGTTATTTGTTTAGTAGACGTCGGTATTGCTTTGACCCCTGGTATTGCCACCGACACCCTCACCGTCATTACTGGTGTCGCCCACGCCCGTGGCCCTGCCCGCCGCCGCCACCCCCTCCGCCGCCGCCGCCCACTCCAGCGCCCCCACGCCCCACCGGCTTCATTGAACGCCTTTGGGTGTACCTAACGATTCGCCAGCTTGTGGAGACTGTCCTGGAGACAGATGACTCCAGTGCCCCTGCCTCTGTGAAGGCTAAATCTGAGGCGCTCAGGTTGTCCCTCAAGGTAAGTCACACTCAGGATAGCCTGTTCAACTAAATGTTTATTTTTATTTTCAAATGAACATAAAGACGCAAGAAGATGTCTATTTTTTCGTCCCTGTTAATTTTGTAAAATATTCTTCGATTCACATTCAATGTTTTCTAATTTTTATTGAAAAATATGTTTAGGTTGCGATTAGCACTGGCGTCTCGTTTGCACTACTTTGACTTTAATTATGACCGATATGTTTTAGCCATTTAAAATATGAAGACATATATATATATATATATATATATATATATATATATATATATATATATATATATATATATATATATATATATATATATATATATATATATATATATATATATTGTTCATTGTTATACAGAATTCACATACAAGGTCTTCTTTTCAGCCAGTTTTACGAATGAAAGATTTTGTTTAGTGGGATTTACAGAAACATCGGTGGGATGGTCTGTCATAACTTGTCTGTTGTGGTGGGTTGTTCCCGGCTGTGAAAGGTTTCCTCCCACCATAATAGTGGCCACCGCCATATAAGTGAAGTATTCTTGATTATATACAGCCGGGAATGCAAAATAAAGTTAATGCAAACTTTTCTTTTGTATCATATCTGCTTTATTCGCAGGGATAGAAAGAAATATTTTAATTTTTCAGAATTAGACGTGCATTCAATACAGTTGAAATAGTATACAAAATTGTTCGGTTAACTCTAAGTACTACAGATGGGTAAATGTATGTATGGTGCCTTCGACATGGGCCACCAGTGAGGCAGCACCGTAGGTATGTCAACATTAGGATAGGCCTGCTACAAGGAGACATCCGTGTGTAGCCGAAGCTGTGCTAAAACAGCTTTAACCTGTAACCATAAATGTTTCAGTATCAATTCGTAACACCGTACACGTCAATGGTTGCAACCAAGCCGAAGAATACTGAAACCAGATCATCATTCGGCCCATCCAATTCTAAAGGTTAGTAATGAAAGCTAATAAATACAGACGTCTAAAAGCTCTCGGTTACTCCCGAATATAAGGCACAAATAAGGCAGTATAGACCAGGAAAAATCACTGGTATATTAGCAAGTTAGAACTCATACAATAACGTGATATTGTGTTAATGACCAAACTTGATATAGTGGACTTACCGTGTTCAAATCCCCGTACTATTGCTGGACTGCAGCTTTAAATCACGGGCTTCAATATATTCATGGAGTAGATCCGTGTCAGTGCCAGTCCCAATTCTTCCACTCACATTTATTTTTTTATTTATGTACTAGATTGGTGTTTTACGCCGTACTCAGAAATATGTAAACTTAAACGATGTCAGCCAGCATTATGGTGAGTGGAAAGCTCCTCCACTCGTAAGTACGTCGTTAAGTATTATTGTACTCTTAATATTGTGTACTCTTCACGTTGAGTACTCTTCACAATGTGTACTCTTCACGATAAGCACTCTTCATGCTGGGTACTCTTCACCATGTGTACTCTTCACCATGTGTAGTCGTCAAGTTCTGTACTTTTTACAGTGTGTATTCACCATGATGTGTACTCTTCACGCTGTGTGCTCTTCTCGTTGTCTGCTCTTCACGTTGCCTACTCTTCACGCTGTGCACTCTTCACCATACATATTCTTCACCATGTGTACACTTTACGTTGGGTTCTATTTACATTGGGCACTCTTCACGCTGTACTCTTCACTATATGTACTCTTCACGTTGGGTATTCTTTACTTTGGGTACTCTTTACGTGGTGTGGTGTTCATGTTGTGTAGTTCACGTTGTGTACTATTTACGCTTTAAACTCTTTACGTTGTGAAATGGACACCTAACTTCACAACTTCATAACTTGAAAGGTACACACCCTTCAAGTTGTGAACTCTTCACGATGTGTAGTCTTTTCGATGTCTTCTCTTGATGTAATGTAATATTCACGTTGTACTTTTCACGTTGCTTACTCTTCACGTTGTGTACTTTTTACTATGCGTACTCTTCACGTTGTGTGCTCTTGACGGTGTGTAATGTTCACGTTGTGCACTGTTCACCGTGTTTACTCTTTACGATGTGTACTCTTCACGTTGGTTAATCTTCAGGTTGGCTACTTTTGACGTTGTGTGCTGTTTACGTCCTGTACATTTAACGATGCACTCTTAGTCTTTACGTGGTAATCTCTTTACGTTGTGTAATGGTCATGTTGTGTATTTTTCACGTTGTGAACTCTTTACGATATTTACTCTTTAAGATGTGTTTTCTTCGTGTAATGTAATTTTCACGTTGTGTACTTTTTACGTTGTATACTTTTCACGTGTGTACTTTTCACGTCGTTTACTCTTCACGTTGTGTTCTTTTCCCAATGTTAACTCTTCACGTTGTTTACTCTTCACGTTGTGTGCTCATGACGTTGTTTGTTGTTCACGTTGCCTGCTCGTCACGTTGTGTACTGTTCAGTATGTGTACTCTTCACAATATGTGCTCGTCACGTTGTGTACTCCTCAAAGTGTGTAGTTTTCACCTTGTGTAGTTTTCACCTTGTGTTCTCCTCACAGTGTGTAGTTTTCACCTTGTGTACTTTTCACGATGTGTATTTAACACGTTGTGTACTTTTCACGATGTGTACCTTTTACTTTGTCAAGTTCTGTACTCTTTATGTTTCGTACTCTTCACAATGTACTCATCACATTGGGTACTTTTCACGCTATGTTCTCTTCACTATGTCTGCTCTTCACCCTGCCTTCTCTTTACGCTGTGCACTTTTCACCATGTGTACTCTTCACAATAGGTACTCGTCATGTTGGGTACTCTTCACGTTGTGTACTCTTCAAAATGTGTTCTCTTGACGTTGCTTAAGCTTCACATTGTGCACTCTTCGTGATATGTACTCGTAACATTGTGTACTCTTCACATTGGGTACTTCTTAGGTTAAACACTCTTCACGTTGGGTACTCTTCATTTGGGTACTCTTCACGTTGAGTACTCTTCACGATGTGTACTCTTCACGTTTTGAGCTTTTCACGTTGTGTACTGCTTATAATGTGTACTGCTTACAGTGTGTACTTTTTACGCTGTTTACTCTTCTTGTGGTATACTTTTCACGATTTGTACTCTTCCCGTTGTGTACTCTTCAAATTGTTTACTTTTCACCATATTAGCTCTTCACGCTGTGTACGTTTCACGATGTGTATTCTTCGCGTCATGCACTCTTCACGTTTAGTACTCTTGACGGTGTGTTCTCTTCACGTTGAGTACTCTTTATCATGTGTACGCTTCGCGTTGAATACTCTTAACGATGAGAAATCTTCACGTTGAGTATTTTTCACCAAATGTATTCTTCAGAATGTGTACTCTGCACGTTGAGGTGTCTCCACGATGTGTACTCTTCACTTTATGTACTATTCACCTTGTGTGCTCTTCCGATTTCTAATGTTCTCTGTTATCTCGCCCAATCTGGTACAGTTTGATTTTAGTGTAAATGTGTACTTTTAGGTAAATGTTTAAGAACTTAATTGTTAGCAGTAATTTGGACATCTCACAAGAGCAGAGATATATGTACGTGTTTTTTTTCCTGATCAATACTGAAATGTCTGTTTTACGTTATTTGTACAGCACCAGCCTTCAGACCATCCGCTGTGGCAAGTTCCCAAATACCAGGTAGGTTATGACAGGTCAATTGTCAATGTTCACGTGATCATACAATGCCATGTCAACATTAGTACAGAGAATCCACATTTTACTAATAGATTTGTTTCGTGTCATCTGTTTGCGTTTTAAGATTATTAAACGAATATTATTTCATTCATTTCACACCGGAGTTGCCTTGTAGCTCTGTGGCTGTATTGCTGAAATAAGGCTTTCAGTACTAGTACCTTTTCTTCCCGTCGTGTAATCTTCACGATGAGTTGTCTTCAGCCTGTGTACTCTTCATGTTGAGTACTCTTGACGATGTGTACTCTTCACTTTGAGTGCTCTTGACGATGTGTACTCTTCACTTTGAGTGCTCTTGACGATGTGTACTCTTCACGATGAGAATCTTCACGATGAGTACTCTTCACGAAGTGTACACTCCACGTTGCGTACTCCTTATGTTGCGTACTCCTCACGATGTGTACTCTGCACGTTGAGGTGTCTCCACGATGTGTACTCTTCACTTTATGTACTATTCACCTTGTGTGCTCTTCCGATTTCTAATGTTCTCTGTTATCTCGCCCAATCTGGTACAGTTTGATTTTAGTGTAAATGTGTACTTTTAGGTAAATGTTTAAGAACTTAATTGTTAGCAGTAATTTGGACATCTCACAAGAGCAGAGATATATGTACGTGTTTTTTTTTCTGATCAATACTGAAATGTCTGTTTTGCGTTATTTCTGTACAGCACCAGCCTTCAGACCTTCCGCTGGGGCAAGTTCCTCTGTACGAGGTAGGTTATGACAGGTCAATTGTCAATGTTCACGTGATCATATAATGCCATTTCAACAGTAGTATAGAGAAACCACATTTTACTAATAGATTTGTTCGTGTCATCTGTTTGCATTTTAAGGATATTAAACGAATATAATTTCATACATTTCACAAGTTGCCTTGTAGCTCTGTGGCTCTATGGCTGAAATAAAGGCTATTAGTACTACTACCTTTTAGGATCTATACAACCTATCATCTACAATCATGAGAAGACATTATTGTAACACACTCTTCGTCATAGACTTTATTGCAACGTACTCTTCGTCACAGACTTTATTGTAACGTACTCTTCGTCATAAACTTCATTGTAACGTACTCTTCATCTTAGATTTATTGTAACGTACTCTCCGTCATAGACTTTATTGTAACGTACTCTTCATCTTAGACTTTATTGTACCGTACTCTTCATCTTATGCTTTATTGTAACGTACGTCTTAGACATTTTTTCTTCAATATTTGGACAGACGTGGCCCTGAGAAGCCATACAGCCTGTATCAGGCCAAAACACCCGCCACTAAAACCACCGCTGATTATCTACACATTACTGACACTGTACTTGGTTCATTTAATTTTCATGAAGCATTTTAACATTATGAAATATGTTTAAACGAGATACTATGCATTTCTAACGCTCATCTGTGTAACCACGTCGTGTTTGATACAATCAGATAGACCTATAAGCTTGGGAGATAAGTTCTTTGAGGGCATACGCGAGTGTGTGGCTCTTCTTGTATCCTGTCAGATCATTCTTCTGCCTTTCTGCGTCGTTTGTTTTTGACACGTCTGTCACATAGTTAACGTACTCGAATGTCACTGGTCTCCACTGTTGACTGTACAGCTAGCGTACTCAAATATCACTGGTTTCCACTGCTGACTATACAGCTAGAGTGCTCAAATATCACTGGTCTCCACTGCTAACTATATAGCTAACGTGCTCAAATGTCACTGGTTTCCACTGCTGACTATATAGCTAACGTATTCGAATGTCACTGGTCTCCACTCCTGACAATATAGCTAACGTACTCGAATGTCACTGTTCTCTATTGTTGACTACAGAGCTCACGTACTTAAATATCACTGGTCTCCACTGCTGACTATTTAGCTAACGTACTCAAATGTCACTGGTCTCTATTGTTGACTATTTAGCTAACGTACTCGAATGTCACTGGTCTCCACTCCTGACGATATAGCTAACGTACTCGAATGTCACTGTTCTCTATTGTTGACTATACAGCTCAAGTACTTAAATATCACTGGTCTCCACTGATGACTATTTAGCCAACGTACTGGAATGTCACTGGTCTCCACTGCTGACTATACAGCTAACGTACTCAAATGCATGCTTGTGACGTCATAAAGACCGTATCGGAGGAAACTACCAACTGCAAACGGGTTTTGGGGGCAAAGTTGGCGAATAACGCCAAAGCAAACATTACATTTTTAAAACCTCATCTTATTAACATGTTTTAACCTGTAAAAACCTTATACAACACTTTTACCTTTTGCTGACGTAATTTCGCTGGTCTAGGACTTTAAGTAGTCAATGAAACAGCAGTCGGACGCACTGTCTCGGTGTGTCACAAGTAAACAACACTGAACTCCTTGAAAACATTTATGTTGTGTTGTAGTTTGCAATGCATGACATTATCCTTGGTGTAGATTATTCATCGTGCTAACTACACAGCATATGTGTATTTCTGGACGTCGCATACGTTGGTACTAACGCCACTGCATTGGTTTTACCTCATGCTGATTAACCCGTGGTGCTCATGGGCGTTTAGTCTGTTACTGTTTGAAATTTTATGTGAACGTTTCGAATAAAATGTGAGGTAGATAAACATCAATGCCGTATTTCTCCGGTTACGTAAGATCATCAACTATCACACTATAGTCTCTGCTCTGGTTTTACTCTCCATGTTTTAACATATCTATTGTAACGTTTTTATTCATCTTGCCCACCTGAGCACACTTTGTTTTTAGCACTTTCAGGTGAATGATCAGTAACTGAGTGGTTGACATTTTATTTGCGGAGTGCTTTAGCAATGTCTCGATCAAAACTAAAATGTCTATTTTGTGTTGTTTTTTTTCTTTTAAAGCACCACAACTCTTTCGTAGCAGTGTAGCAGGTAGGTTTGTTTCACATGGCTATGCATGTAATGGCATCTTAACAATATTAGAAAAATACACATTATATTGTCTATTGCAAACCGACCGTTTTGCGCATGTCCTGTAGATGAATGTTTATTTCGACGCCTAGATTCTGTATACACCGATTACTATAGACATTATATGCAATAGTACATCTACTAAATTCTTTCAAGATGTGACGTTCAAGTTATCATGAATTATTCCGTAGATAGTTCTTTCCGGTTTCCTTTCACCAAAGCCGTACAATTGAAAATTTCTTCAGTACGGCAAGGAACGCTGAGCAAAAATAAATAATTAAAGTAATTAATTAATTGTTTAATTTAGCTGGGGTTCTAACCTGGCCTCGGACAGTCAATGAGTGAATTCTTTTTTTCTCTCATTTTATGATGCCTTCTTGACAAACAGCTCTCTGGGTCTCCCGTGTGACCGTTGTGCCGTCTACTGTTTGCTGATGACCATTTGTTTCCCATCAATATGGTACAATATCTGTACGTCACATGTGGAAAAGTCCGTCCGTAACTTGTCAAAGGTGGATGGTTTTCCACGGACACATCGATTTCCTCCACCTATGAAACTGACTATATTATACATACACACGCAATATCATTGAGTATGGTATTAAGATACAATCATTTAAATAGATTAATACATTTACCTGTTATTTCTGAGGGTACAGTCAAGATTTACAAAGACTTTTCTGGATCTGGGATCTATTTCAGTTCACCCAGCTTAGCTCTCAGAAATACCCACTGTACACGTCTATTCACAAACCCGGAACTCTGTCTTTCCCGAGTATCGTGCCCTGAACTTGCCAAGGTTCTGCGCTACCCAAACATGTTTCCTACAATAATTTTCTCTTCTTATTCTATAGTTATTCGTTCACAATGAGTAAGGAAATGTACTGGACACATCGTCAGCCAGTCAAAATTTTCTAACGGCGAATTTCGATTTGAATCCGCCGCACTCGGCATCACCAGGAAAAGATAACCTGGTGAGATGTCTGGATTGTACCATTGTACATCAATGGATGGAGGATTGAAAACTTGTTTGGGAGTCTTTAGTTTTCTGTTTTAATAAATGAAACGGATTTCAAAGCAGTGAAAAAGTAAGAACAGTGGAAACCATCCTTCATGTAATAACAGCGTCAGATGATTCAAAAATGGCGAATGCGAACGTTGGATGCTGTTCAACTGCATGCGTCGGACAGGCTACTATTAATAACGATGTTATGATCTTTGCTATTCGCTCATAATGAGATAATATGAATAATTCATATTATCTCATCTGAATTATTCAGATTTGCTTTAAGACCATGACCAGTTTCCGTCGCGTACAGCATGGGCACTCTGAGGAGAGTACTGACGAAAGGACCGAGTTAAGTAAATGTTACGATTTGGAGCGATTAATGAGGAAGCTAAGCGTGGAACATCGCCTGCATATCACAGAACAGTTTGTGTGAAAGCTAAGCTGGGAACATGGCCTGTCGATCTCAGAGAGGTTAGTGTAAAAGCTAAGGCTGAAACATGGCATACCCATCTCAAAGCGGTTAATGTAAAAGCTAAGTTAAGCCTGCCAATCTCAGAGCGCTAGTATAGAAGCTAAGCTGATAACATGGTCAGCTGATATTAGAAAGGTTAATATGAAAGCTAAGCTGGGAACATGGCCTGTCCTTCTCACAACGGTTGATGTGGAGGCTAAGATTGGAACTTGGTTAATCGATTTCAAAGCGAATAATGTGAAAGCTAAGCTCTGAACACGGCCTGCCGATCTCGGAGAGGCTAATGTAAAAGCTAAGCTTGCAACATGGCCGGCCGTTCTCAGACCGGTTAATGTGAAAGCTAAGACTGGGACATAGCCTGCCGATATCTTAGCGGTTCACGCGAAAGGTAAACTCGTAACATGGCCTGCCGATATCTTAGCGGTTTATATAAAAGCTAAGCTTGGAACATAGCCTGCCGATCTCAGAGCGGTTGATGTGGATGTTAAGCATGGAACATGATCTGCCGATATTAGGCCGCTTATTGTTGAAGCTAAGATTGGAACATGGCCAACCGATCGCAGAACAGTTATTAAGAAAGCCAATTTTAGAACATGGCCTGCCAATATCAGAACACTTAATGTTTAAGGCAAGATTGGAACATGACCAACCGATTTCAGAGCGCTTAAGGTAAAAGCTACGCTTGGAATATTGCCTGCCGATCTCAAGGCGGTACAGGTAAAAGCTAATCTTGGAACATGGCCTGATACATATTCTGCTTACAGAAATGAGACTTGTACTGGGTTTTACTGGCATGGTACACTATTTGCATACTGATTTCACAGATTTGACTGGCATGGTACACTATTTGCATACTGATTTCACAGATTTGACTGGCATGGTACATTATTTGCATGCTGATATCACAGATTGGACTGGCATGGCACACTATTTGCAAACTGATTTCACAGATTTGACTGGCATGGTACACTATTTGCACACTGATTTTACTGATGTGCCAAGCACATTCCTTACGTCTTTTCGCCTTCATTGAAGACTCATAGCTGCTTGTCTTCGCATAATTCCATCCTAATTTAGCGCTTAACATACCTCTTTACTTCTTCGTTTTGTAAACTGGTATTGCGATTATTGACCTGGAACGTCTAGTTTGGTTGACGGCTACTATAGGCCTACGAACGTCTGTTTCGACGAATAGATGTATCGCCATTCGCCGGACATTTGAGTCTCAATGTACCGTTCATCATGCCCCTTTACCTACATGTAGGCACAGCGACACGTTTAGAACGTTTTGAATCCACGAGTGTAAATATTCCACATACGGTTACCAAGTTTCTCAGGTGAAATATTGAGTTGCTTCAGGGCTGAAGGTCTATTATAGTAGAAAGAATGCTCTGTTAGAAGGGGAGTTCCGAGTTGGAACTCTTATATCGCTAAAGGTAAAAATAAATTAGTCCTACTGTATCTTGTGACGATGGGCCACTACTCATGGTAACATTTATTATAGCACGGCTGTCTAAAAACTTCACACAAAATGTTATTTAGAATAGACGCACAATGAAAAACAAATTGAGACGTTGAACTGAAGGGAAGAGGCGCCATTTGTGCTTACAGACGAAAACAAGATGACTGACCAGTAACTCATTGTCAACAATAGTTTCCTAACATTTTTCAAAAGTCACATGATACGGTAGGACTCTTTTTACCTTTACTGCCGAAAGAGTTCGAACTGGAAAGGCCCCTGTTGGGCAGAGGCGCATGATACAAGGGCGAGAAAACAAATAGTGACATGAAGTTTAGATGAAAGAGTTTGAAAAGTAAAAATATATTTGTAAATATTATCATAATTAAGATTAAATGCATGTCTTTGGGTGAAAACAACAAACTGAAATAAATTTATTAGACATGCGGCACATCCCTCTTTGGAACATTGTAAAACAAGGACGATATGTACCAAGGGGCCATCCTAAATACCAACCACACAATTTTTCCAAATACTTTTGTCTTCTGAAAGAATAAATCAAAAACAAATATAAACGACCATATTCACAAATAAGCTTTCACGTCCTCATATTCCCATAATTTTTATGAATTCTTTAAACCTCACTTGAGGGTGTTTAGAATTTCGATAGTTAATACGTTAACCAAAAATCCTACAGAACAAAATAATTTTAATCATGTACATAGAGCTTCAGAGTGTGACAATGAACAAGCCACTGCAGAAAAATAAAATAAAACTCTAACGTGAAGTATATGTAAGATCAACGATCATTAAATATCGTCCAAAAAGATCGATTTAATTCTTTTCGAATTTTTTTATAAACCTAGGAGTAAGCATTGAAAACTATGGCTTCCACGGTGGCCTTCTCTGAGCATATTTACACGATTGAAGTAACATCACGTTTGCTACTTATTACAGGTGTGTTGCCACTTTTCATCATTCAAAACCCATGTACATATAGACCTATAAATACAGTCATCGAATAGACCTTTCAATGAAATCATTAAAGCGAAAACATGCTATTTCAACAATAAATCGAACTATATTCCAGGACAGTGCTTTATGGTCTTTCGCGTGATATCTGCTTCATTTTATTGTTTTCCATACGTTTAAAGAAATGAAGTAGATAAAAGGTTTTCTACGCTCTTTCTGTGCCTGGATCTTAAAAGCTAAAATCAGATGGTTTTCTTTTTCTTCTTTTTTCTTTCTTTTTTTCAACAATATTGTTTTGTTGTATACGTGTTCATTCTCACACTAAACTAGGCAAAACATGACATTATAGAGTGGCTATCAGTCAGGTTCACGTCTATATTTTATTTAAGTGTTAAGCAGATCTAAACCAGCAGGACCCACAGCACAGTTCCTGCCAGATGCCAAAGTCGCCCCAGCACCGCCAGTTCCTACGAGAGAAACTCTGCCGTTCACTCAGTCCCAGCCAGGTAAGTACGTGTAGCACTAGGTGAAAATCTGAATGTCACATATAGAACAGATTCACAGTTGATTACCAAAGTATTATGGTTTACTATTAAAGGACGTTCCAGTTTCCCCCACATCTAAACCTGATCATCATCGTAACAGTGAAGTATACTTGATACAATCCTCCATATCTAAACCTGACCATCACCGTAACAGTGAAGTATACTTGATACATACCCCCACATCTAAAACAGACCATCACTGTAACAATGAAGTATACTTGATACAGTCCTCCACATCTAAACCTGACCATCACTGTAACAGTAAAGTATCTTGATACAATTCTCCACATCTAAACCTGACCATCACTATAACAGTGAAGTACACTTGATACAATCCTCCACATCTAAACCTGACCATCACCGTAACAGTGAAGCATACTTGATACATTCCCCCACATCTAAAACTGACCATCACCGTAACAGAGAAGTATACTTGATACGGTCCTCCACATCTAAACCTGACCACCACTGTAACAATGAAGTATACTTGATACAGTCCTCCACATCTAAACCTGACCATCACTGTAACAGTAAAGTATACTTGATGCAATTCTCCACATCTAAACCTGACCATCACCGCAACAGTGAAGTATACTTGATACAATCCTCCACATCTAAACCTGACCATCACTGTAACAGTGAAGTATACTTGATACAATCCTCCACATCTAAACCTGACCATCACTAAAAAAGTGAAATACACTTGATACAATCCTCCAAACCTAAACCTGACCATCACTATAAAAATTAGGTACACTTGATACAGTCCTCCACATCTAAAGCCGACCATCACCGTAACAGTGAAGTACACTGGATACAGTCCTCCACATCTAAACCTGACCATCACCGTAACAGTGAAGTGTACTTGATACAGTCCTCCACATCTAAACCTGACCATCACTGTAACAGTGAAGTATACTTGATACATTCCCCCACATCTAAAGCTGACCATCACTGTAACAGTGAAGTATACTTGATACAGTCATCCACATCTAAACCTGACCATCACCGTAACAGTGAAGTATACTTGATGCATTCCCCCACATCTAAAGCTGACCATCACTGTAACAGTGAAGTATACTGGATACATTCCCCCACATCTAAAGCTGACCATCACTGTAACAGTGAAGTATACTGGATACAGTCCTCCACATCTAAACCCGACCATCACTATAACAATGAAGTATACTTAATACAGTCCTCCACATCTAAACCTGACCATCACCGTAACAGTGAAGTGTACTTGATACAGTCCTCCACATCTAAACCTGACCATCACTGTAACAGTGAAGTATACTTGATACATTCCCCCACATCTAAAGCTGACCATCACTGTAACAGTGAAGTATACTTGATACAGTCCTCCACATCTAAACCTGACCATCACTGTAACAGTGAAGTATACTTGATACATTCCCCCACATCTAAAGCTGACCATCACTGTAACAGTGAAGTATACTGGATACAGTCCTCCACATCTAAACCTCACCATCATTATAACAGTGAAGTATACTTGATACAGTCCTCCACATCTTAACCTGACCATCACCGTAACAATAAAGTATACTTTATACAATTCTCCACATCTAAACCTGACCATCACCGTAACAGTGAAGTATACTTGATACAGTCCTCCACATCTAAACCCGACCATCAGTATAACAGTAAGGTATACTTGATACAATCCTCCACATGTTAACCTGACCATCACCGTAACAATGAAGTATAATTGATACATTCCTCCACATCTAAACCTGACCATCACTGTAACAGTGATGTACACTTGATACACTCCTCCACATCAAAAGCTGACCATCACCGTAACAGTGAAGTATACATGATACAATCCTCCACATTTAAATCTGACCATCACTATTACAGTGAAGTATACTTGATACAGTCCTCCACCTTTAATTCTGACCTTCACTATAACAGTAAAGTACACTTGATACAGTGCTCCACATCTAAAGCTGACCATCACCGTAACAGTGAAGAATACTTCATACAGTCCTCCACATCTAAACCTGACCATCACCGTAACAGTGAAGTATACTTGATACAGTCCTCCACATCTAAACCTGAACATCACCGTAACAGTGAAGTATACTTGATACAATCCTCCACATCTAAACCTGACCATCACTGTAACTGTGAAATATACTTGATACAGTCCTCCACATCTCAACCTGACCATCACTGTAACAGTGAAGTACACTTGATAAAATCCTCCACATCTAAGGTTGACCATCATCGTAACAGTGAAGTATACTTGATACAATCCTCCACATCTAAAGCTGACCATCCCTGTATCAGTAAAGTACACATGATACAGTCCTCCACATCTAAACCTGACCATCACCGTAACAGTGAAGTATACTTGATACAGTCCTCCACATCTAAACCCGACCATCACCGTAACAGTGAAGTATACTTGATACAGTCCTCCACATTTAAACCTGACCATCACCGTAACAGTGAAGTATACTTGATACAGTCCTCCACATCTAAACCCGACCATCACCGTAACAGTGAAGTATACTTGATACAGTCCTCCACATTTAAACCTGACCATCACCGTAACAGTGAAGTATACTTGATACAATCCTCCACATCTAAACCCGACCATCACTATAAAAGTGAAGTACACTTGATACAGTCCTCCACATCTAAACCTGACCATCACTATAACAATGAAGTATACTTGATACAATCCTCCACATCTAAACCTGACCATCACCGTAACAGTGAAGTATACTTGATACAGTCCTCCACATCTAAACCTGACCATCACTATAAAAGTGAAGTACACTTGATACAATCCTCCACATCTAAGCCAGACCATAACTGTATCAGTGAAGTACACTTAATACAGTGGGGGGATACAATCCTACACATCCAAATCTGACCATCACCGTAACAGTGAAGTATACTTGATACATTCCTCCACATCTAAACCTGACCATCACCGTAACAGTGAAGTATACTGGATACAGTCCTCCACATCTAAACCTAACCATCATTATAACAGTGAAGTATACTGGATACAGTCCTCCACATCTAAACCTAACCACCACTGTCACAGTAAAGAACACTTCATACAATCCTCCACATCTAAACCTGACCATCACCGTAACAGTGAAGCATACTTAATACAGTCCTCCACATCTAAACCTGACCATCACTTTAACAATGAAGTATACTGGATACAGTCCTCCACATCTAAACCTCACCATCATTATAACAGTGAAGTATACTTGATACAGTCCTCCACATCTAAACCTGACCATCACCGTAACAGTGAAGTATACTTGATACAGTCCTCCACATCTAAACCTGACCATCACCGTAACAGTGAAGTATACTTGATACAATCCTCCACATCTGAACCTGACTTATACCGTAAAAGTGAAGTGTATTTGACACAATCCTCCATATCTAAACCTGATTTATAGTGTAACAGTGAAGTGTATTTGATACAATCCTACACATCCAAATCTGATCATCACCGTAACAGTGAAGTATACTTGATACAATCCTCCACATCTAAACCTGACCATCACCGTAACAGTGAAGTACATTTAATACAGTCCTCCACATCTTAACCTGACCATCACCGAAACAGTGATCTATACTTGATACAATCCTCCACATCTAAACCTGACCATCACTATAACAGTGAAGCATATTTGATACAATCCTCCACATCTAAACCTGACTTATACCGTAACAGTGAAGTGTATTTGATACATTCCTCCATATCTAAACCTGACCATCACTGTAACAATGAAGTATACTGGATACAGTCCTCCACATCTAAACCTAACCACCACTGTCACAGTAAAGAACACTTCATACAATCCTCCACATCTAAACCTGAACATCACCGTAACAGTGAAGCATACTTAATACAGTCCTCCACATCTAAACCTGACCATCACTTTAACAATGAAGTATACTGGATACAGTCCTCCACATCTAAACCTCACCATCACTATAACAGTGAAGTATACTTGATACATTCCTCCACTTCTAAACCTGACAATCACTATAACATTGATGTATACTTGATACAATCCTCCACATCTGAACCAGATTTATACCGTAACAGTGATGTGTATTTAATACAATCCTACACATCTAAATCTGACCATCACTATAACAGTTAAGCATCCTTAATACTGTCCTCACATCTAAACCTGACCATCACTATAACAGTGAAGTATACTTGATACAGTCCTCCACATCTAAACCTGACCATTACTGTAACAGTGATGTATACTTGATACAATCCTCCACATCTAAACCTGACCATCACTATAACAGTGAAGCATACTGAATACAATCCTCCACATTTAAACCTGACCATCACTGTAAAAGTTAAGTACTCTTAGTACAGTCCTCCACATCTAAACCTGACCATCACCGTAACACTAAAGTATACCTGATACAGTCCTCCACATCTAAACCTGACCATCACCGTAACAGTGAAATATACTTGATACAATCCTCCACATCTAAACCTGACCATCACCGTAACAGTAAAGTACACTTAATACAGTCCTCCACATCTAAACCTGACCATCACTGTAACACTAAAGTATACTTAATACAGTCCTCCACATTTAACTCTGACCATCACTATAACAGTGAAGTATACTTGATACAGTCCTCCACATCTAAACCTGACCATCACTATAAAAGTGAAGTATACTTGATACAATTCTTCACATCTAAAGCTGACCATCACCGTAACAGTGAAGTATACTTGATACAGTCCTCCACATCTAAACCCGACCATCAGTGTAACAGTAAGGTATACTTGATACAATCCTCCACATGTTTACCTGACCATCACCGTAACAATGAAGTGTACTTGATACATTCCTCCACATCTAAACCTGACCATCACTGTAACAGTGATGTACACTTGATACATTCCTCCACATCAAAAGCTGACCATCACCGTAACAGTGCAGTGTACATGATACAATCCTCCACATCTAAACCTGACCATCACTGTAACTGTGAAGTATACTTTATACAGTCCTCCACATCTAAACTTGACCATCACTGTAACAGTGAAGTACACTTGATACAATCCTCCACATCTAACCCTGACCATCACCGTAACAGTGAAGTATACTTGATACAGTCCTCCACATCTAAAACTGACCATCACTGTAACAGTGAAGTACACTTGATACAATCCTCCACATCTAAACCTGACCATCACCGTAACAGAGAAGTATACTTGATACAGTCCTCCACATCTAAACCTGACCATCACAATAAAAGTGAAGTACACTTGAAACAGTCCTCCACATCTAAACCTGACCATAACTATAAAAGTGAAGTATGCTTGATACAATCCTCCACATGTTAACATGACCATCACCGTAACAATGAAGTATACTTGATACATTCCCCCACATCTAAGCCTGACCATCACTGTATCAGTGAAGTACACTTAATACGGTCCTCCACATCTAAACCTGACCATCACCTTAACAGTGATGTATACTTGATACAATCCACTACATCTAAACCTGACCAACACTATAACAGTGAAGTATACTTGATATAGTTCTCCACATCTAAACCTGACCATCACTATAACAGTGAAGTATACTTGACAAGTCCTCCACATTTAAATCTGACCATCACTATAACAGTGAACTATACTCAATACAATCCTCCACATCTAAACCTGACTATTACTACAACAGTGAAGTATACTTGATACAATCCCACATATCTATATCTGACCATCACTGTAACAGAGAACTATACTTGATACATTCCTCCACATCTAAACCTGACCATCACCGTAACAATGAAGTATTCTTAATACAGTCCTCCACAACTAAACCTGACCATCACCGTAACAATGAAGTACACTTGATACAATCCTCCACGTCTAAACCTGACCATCACCGTAACAGTGAAGTATACTTGATACAGTCCTCCACATCTAAAACTGACCATCACTATAACAGTGAAGTATACTTGATACAATCCTCCACATCTAAACCTAACCATCACTATAACAGTGAAGTACATTTGATACAATCCTCCACATCTGAACCTGACCATCACCGTAACAGTGAAGTATACTTGATACAATCCTCCAAATTTAAACCTGACCATCACCGTAACAATGATGTACACTTGATACAATCCTCAACATCTAAACCTGACCATTACTGTAACAGTGAAGTATACTTGATACAATCCTCCAAATTTAAACCTGACCATCACCGTAACAGTGAAGTATACTTTGTACAGTCCTCCACATCTAAACCTGGCCACCACTATAACAGTGAAGCATACTTGATACAATCCCCCACATCTAAACCTGACCATCTCCATAACAGTGAAGTATACTTAATACAATCCTCCACATCTAAACCTGTCCATCACCGTAACAATAAAGTATACTTGATACAATCCTCCACATCTAAACCTGACCATCACTGTAACAGTGAAGTATACTTGATACAATCCTCCACATCTAAAACTGACCATCACTATAACAGTGAAGTATACTTGATATAATCCTCTACATTTAAACCTGACCATTACTATAACAGTGAAGTATTCTTGATACAGTTCTCCACATCTAAACCTGACCATTACCGTTACAGTGAAGTATACTTGATAAAATCCCCCACATCTAAAACTGACCATCACCGTTACAGCGAAGTATACTTGATACAGTCCTCCACATCTAAACCTGACCATCACCGTAACAATAAAGTATACTTTATACAATCCTCCACATCTAAACCTGACCATCACTGCAACATTGAAGTATACTTGATACAGTCCTCCACATCTAAACCCGACCATCACCGTAACAATAAAGTATACTTTATACAATCCTCCACATCTAAACCTGACCATCACTGTAACAATGAAGTATACTTGATACAGTCCTCCACATCTAAACCTGACCATCACTATAACAGTGAAGTATTCTTGATACAGTTCTCCACATCTAAACCTGACCATTACCGTAACACTAAAGCATACTTGTTCCAGTTTCCTCCACATCTAAACCTGACCATCACTGTAACAGTGAAGTATACTTGATACAGTCCTCCACATCTAAACCTGACCATCACCGTAACAGTGAAGTATACTTGATACAGTCCTCCACATCTAAACCTGACCATCACTGTAACAGTGAAGTATACTTGATACAGTCCTCCATATCTAAATCTGACCATCACTGTAACAGTGAAGTATACTTGATACAGTTCTCCACATCTCAACCTGACCATCACTGTAACAGTGAAGTATACTTGATACAGTCCTCCACATCTAAACCTGACCATCACTATAACAGTGAAGTATACTTGATACAGTCCTCCACATCTAAACCTGACCATCACCGTAACAGTGAAGTATACTTTATACAGTCCTCCACATCTAAACCTGACCATCACTGTAACAGTGAAGTATACTTGATACAGTCCTCCACATCTAAACCTGACCATCACTATAACAGTGAAGTATACTTGATACAGCCCTCCACATCTAAACCTGACCATCACTGTAACAGTGAAGTATACTTGATACAGTCCTCCACATCTAAACCTGACCATCACTGTAACAGTGAAGTATACTTGATACAGTCCTCCACATCTAGACTTGACCATCACTGTAACAGTGAAGTATACTTGATACAGTCCTCCACATCTAAACCTGACCATAACTATAACAGTGAAGTATACTTGATGCATTCTTGTATGACAAGCAGATATACAAAAGCAACAGTTTCACGCAAATCTCCAGTGTATTATTTTCCTGCGTAAACCAGGATTCTATTGGTGGAATAAAAATCCCCGTGATCTGATCCCTTTTTATTGTATTAATGATATTCTATATTTGATTTGACGACACAGCTCAGCAATTTTGAGTAATTCCAGGCAAATAACGTTTAATAAACGACATGCACCGTCGTCGGAGCTCAGGTTTTACTCTCTATGATATACGTCTATCACACTGTCGTCGCTGCTCAGGTTTTACTCTCTATGCTTTACGTCTATCACACTGTCGTCGCTGCTCAGGTTTTACTCTCTATGCTGTACTTCTATCACACCGTCGTGGCAGTTCAGGTTTTACTCTCTATGATATACGTCTATCAGACCGTCGTCCCTGCTCTGGTCTTTATCTCTATGCTACACGTCTATTACACCGTCGTCGCTGCTCAAGCTTTACCCTCTTTGACATACGTCTATCACACTGTCGTCGCAGCTCAGGTTTTACTCTCTATGATATACGTCTATCAGACTGTCGTCGCTGCTCTGGTCTTACTCTCTATGCTGTGCATCTATTACACTGTCGTCCCTGCTCTGGTCTTAATCTCTATGATGCATGTCTATTACACCGTCGTCTGAGCTCAGGTTTTACTCTCTATGATATACGTCTATCACACTGTCGTCGCAGCTCAGGTTTTACTCTCTATGCTTCACGTCTATCACACTGTCGTCGCTGCTCAGGTTTTACTCTCTAGGATATACATCTATCAGTCTGTCGTCCCTGCTTTGGCCTTAATCTCTATGCTGCACGTCTATTACACCGTCGTCGCAGCTCAGGTTTTACTCATTATGATATACGTCTATCAGACTGTCGACGCTGATCTGGTCTTACTCTCTATGCTGTGAATCTATTACACTGCCGTCCCTGCTCTGATCTTAATCTCTATGCTGCACGGGGGCCTCCGTGGCTTAGTCGGTTAGCGCGCTAGCGCAGCGTAATGACCCAGGAACCTCTAACCAATGCGGTCCATGTGAGTTCAAGTCCAGCTCATGCTGGCTTCCTCTCCGGCCGTAAGTGGAAAGGTCTGCCCGCAACCTGCGGATTGTCGTGGGTTTCCCCCGGGCTGTGCCCGGTTTCCACCCACCATAATGCTGGCCGCCGTCGTATAAGTGAAATATTCTTGAGCACGGCGTAAAACACCAATCAAAAAAAAAACAAAAAAAATCTATGCTGCACGTCTATTACACCGTCGTTGCAGCTCAGGTTTTACTCTCTATGATATACGTCCATCACACTGTCGTCGCTGCTCAGGTTTTACTCTCTCTGATACACGTCTATCACACTGTCGTCGCTGCTCAGGTTTTGCTCTCTATGATACACGTCTATCACACTGTGGTCACTGCTCAGGTTTTACTCTCTATGATATACGTCTATCACACTGTCGACGCTGCTCAGGTTTTACTCTCTATGATACACGTCTATCACACTGTCGTCGGAGCTCAGGTTTTATTCTCTATGATACACGTCTATCACACTGTCGTCACAGCTCAGGTTTTACTCTCTATGATATACATCTATCACACTGTCGTCGCAGCTCAGGCTTTACTCTCTAGGATATACATCTATCACACTGTCGTCGCTGCTCAGGTTTTATTCTCTATGATGCACGTCTATCACACTGTCGTCGCTGCTCAGGTTTTACTCTCTCTGATACACGTCTATCACACTGTCGTCGCTGCTCAGGTTTTACTCTCTATGATATACGTCTATCACACTGTCGTCGCTGCTCAGGTTTTACTCTCTATGCTGTACGTATTTAATTATATTCATTATATACAATTTGATAACTGATTTCACTTCTTTGCCAAGAAATCTTTTTAACATCAATGGAAACTGCTGAATCGTTCTCTTCGCGTAATTCTGTCCTATTTTCGTACTTTATATACTTTCTCGGTTCTTTGGAGGTTTCTGTTATACGTCGTTTGGGGAATTGGCCTGGCGATTATTGACCTGAAATATCCCTTTTTAGTTACTGATTGGTAAACGAGTGTCTGTTTCAACGCATACATTAAATATGTGTATTGTGTTTTGCTTCCAGACATCCCGTCAGGACTTACCCTGAAAATAAACGCCTCTAGTCCAGGTGCCTCTAGGTTCAACCTGTGCTTAGACATCGTCACTGTAAACTCAACGAACCAGACCGAGCTTCTGCTTCTCAACGACACTCGGGCTGGTAAGTTTGTTTCTCTCTGTGGGCTGTCTTATAGAAAGCTCCAACCATTCAACGATACTCCCACTGGTAAGTTTGTTTCTCTCTGTCGGCGTTCTTATAGAGACCTCCTACTTTTCAACGACACTATCACTGGTAAGTTCGTTTCTCCGTCTGGGCTGTCTGATAGAGACCTCCTACTATTCAACGACACTCACACTGGTAAGTTCGTTTCTCTCTGTGGGCGGTCTTATAGAGGCCTCCCACTTTTCAACAACACTCACACTGGTAATTTCGTTGCTCCTTGTAGGCTGTCTAACAGAGATCTCCTACTATTCAACGTCACTTACATTGGTAAGTTCGTTTCTCTCTGTGGGCGGTCTTAGAGAGACCGTTTACTTTTCAACGACACTAGCACTGGTAATTTCGTTTCTTCTTGTGGGCTGTCTGATAGAGACCTCCTAAGATTCAACGTCACTCACACTGGTAATTTCGTTTCTCTCCGTGGGCAGTCTTAGAGTGACACCCTACTTTTCAACGACACTAGCACTGGTAAGTTTGTTTCTCCTTGTAGGCTATCTAACAGAGACCTCCTACTTTTCAACGTCACTCACATTGGTAATTTTGCCTCTCTCTGTGGGCGGTCTTACAGACAACTACTACTTTTCAATGACACTGGCACTGGTAAGTTCGTTTCTCCTTGTGGGCTAATCCATAGAGAGCTTTTACTTCTTAGCCACACTTCTCAGCCAAACGAAATAGTAAGTTCGTTTTCATATGTTCATGGTGTTATAGAAGGCTCCCGCTTCACAATCTACTGGTAATGCTGACTTTGTTTCTCCCTGTGAGCTGTCTCATTCAGAGCTTTTAGTTCTCTTCCTCACTGGTAATTGTATGTTCGTTTTCATATGTTAATTGTGTCAGAGAGAGCTCTCCGCTTGCCAGCCATTCTGGAAATGCTGACTTTGTTTCTTCATGTAAGCTGTCTCATTCAGAGCTTTAAGTTCTCTTCCTCACTGGTAATGGTATGTTCGTTTTCATATGTTAATTGTCTCAGAGAGAGCTCTCCGCTTGCCAGCCATTCTGGTAATGGTAGCTTTGTTTCTCCCTGTGAGCTGTCTCATTCAGAGCTTTTAGTTCTCTTCCTCACTGGTAATGGTATGTTCGTTTTCATATGTTAATTGTCTCAGAGAGAGCTCTCCGCTTGCCAGCCATTCTAGTAATGGTAACTTTGTTTCTCCCTGTGAGCTGTCTCATTCAGAGCTTTTAGTTCTCTTCCTCACTGGTAATGGTATGTTCGTTTTCATATGTTAATTGTCTCAGAGAGAGCTCTCCGCTTGCCAGCCATTCTGGTAATGGTAACTTTGTTTCTCCCTGTAAGCTGTCTTATTCAGAGCTTTTAGTTCTCTTCCTCACTGGTAATGGTATGTTCGCTTTCATATGTTAATTGTCTCTGAGAGAGCTCTCCGCTTGCCAGCCATTCTGGTAATGGTAACTTTGTTTCTCCCTGTAAGCTGTCTTTATCAGAGATTCTACTTCTCAACCACACTAGTAATGGTCAGTTTATTTTCACATGTTACACAGCCTTGTAAAGAGTTCCCAATTCTCAGCTTTCAGGGCGTCTGTTTTTAAAAAATCTCTCAATAGTAAGTTCACCGACCCTTGTAGACTGTCATGTACAGAGCCCCTACTTCTCAACAAATCTCTCAATGGTAAGTTTACTTTCTCCTGTGGACTGTCCTGTAGAGAGTTCTCACTTCTCAATAACTGTCTCAGTGTTAAGTAAGACAGCATCTCTCTGTGGACTGTCGTGTAGAGAGTTCTCACTTCTCAACAACTGTCTCAGTGGTAAGTAAGACAGCATCTCTCTGCGGACTGTCGTGTAGAGAGTTCTCACTTCTCAAGAACTGTCTCAGTGGTAAGTAAGACAGCATCTCTCTGTGGATTGTCGTGTACAGAGTTCTCACTTCTCAACAACTCTTCCAGTGGTAAGTAAGACAGCATCTCTCTGTGGATTGTCGTGTACAGAGTTCTCACTTCTCAACAACTGTCCCAGTGGTAAGTCAGCATCTCTCTGTGGACTGTCGTGTAGAGAGTTCTCACTTCTCAACAACTCTCCCAGTGGTAAGTCAGCATCTCCCCGTGGACTGTCGTGTAGAGAGTTTTCATTTCTCACCAACTCTCCCAGTGGTAAGTCAGCATCTCTCTGTGGACTGTCGTGTAGAGAGTTCTCACTTCTCAACAACTCTCCCAGTGGTAAGTCAGCATCTCCATGTGGACTGTCGTGTAGAGAGTTCTCACTTCTCAACAACAGTCCCAGTGGTAAGTCAGCATCTCTCTGTGGACTGTCGTGTAAAGAGTTCTCACTTCCCAACAACTCTTCCAGTGGTAAGTCAGCATCTCCCCGTGGACTGTCGTGTAGAGAGTTCTCACTTCTCAACAACTCTTCCAGTGGTAAGGAAGTCAGCATCTCCCCGTGGACTGTCGTGCAGAGGGTAATTTTCCTCCTCCCTGCTTCTGAACCATTCTGGAAATTTTAAGCTGATGTCTTTCCTCGGGCATAATTTTATTACATAGGTAGTTTTTTAAGCCTTACTCGAGAGTCTCCAGAATGTTTTGCATTTTCCTCTTCAGGTTATGTGCTGGGCTGTCTCACTCCTTCTCTTGTTTCTTTCAGT
This sequence comes from Liolophura sinensis, assembly GCF_032854445.1. Taxonomy (NCBI): domain Eukaryota; kingdom Metazoa; phylum Mollusca; class Polyplacophora; order Chitonida; family Chitonidae; genus Liolophura; species Liolophura sinensis. The sequence continues at coordinate 2,787,815 of NC_088296.1, read as the reverse complement.
AATGAAAAGTTGTAAAAGGATAGTAAATAAGTAGAATTAAAAAATAGTGGAATGCAATAAAATACAATTTGCTGAATTGTTTATAAAACTTACTTATAAAGACATGCCCAGTAAGCTCCAAACAACGTTAACACTGAAAACTGTTTCTTGAGGAAGAACAATAGTTGCACACATGAATTTTTTTTTTCTCTGTAGACTTGGTTGTTACTGGGACCTTAAAAATAGAAGAGTATGGAGATCACCGGAAGTTTGAATCAGTATCAGTGCGCCTGAACGGAACAGATGTATTGACGGTGGCCGTAGCGTTGGTCCGTATCAGGAACCGCAGCTACCGCTGGTGGCAGCTAAGCTCTCTGAGTTCAGATGACGTCACTTTCAATAGCGATGACACGATTGAACTGACAATTCCAGAAAACGTGAGTCTGGTGTTCCAGAAGTATGGAATACAGACGAGGCGGTCTCTGTCCAGTCCATTCATTACCGTGTCCGTCAACAACACGGAGAATTTGTCACCGGACTCAACTGGAGTTATTGGTAAATATTTTAGTGGCCCATAGATAATATATTCAGTTATTGGTTTTCTAGTCCGAGATTGCTCTGACGTGAGGTTTGGCAAAATTTTGTTCAGCCAACGCGCTCTCCATTCAGAAACCGAATGCAGTTACCTGCCCTTGTCAAATATACCGGGGCTGTCAGTGAAGTCGATATTGTTAAGCCTCACCGAGGAATATGTGGCCCACGTGGCCAAGGAAATAATCGATCGACGTTGTGCTTGCAATGAATCGACAGACTAAATCATAGGATCGTAAATATTTGCAGACTTCAGGCTATACAGGTATATATGCTGGGTAGGTGTTATCTCTAGCGTCAGGGCAACTGCATCAGGTTTTTATATGGAGCGCGCTTTGACGTTGGTTTAGAGTCACTCCTGAACGAACAAAATTTTTGCCAAACCTAATGTCAGGACAATCTAGGACTTTACTCGATACCGATGAGAAACACCAAGATGGGAATTGTACTTGGTTGAATGTCTGAGCGCCCATTTGGTCACCGCTAAATGTTTTCTGGTAGTTCAAGTTTCAATTCTTCAAACAAGTAAAAGATGCGTCTCAGTTACTAAGTAGTCTCGATGTTTGTTTTTAAATAAACCTGTTAAATTAGATCTGTTGCTTTTATTTAGTTGAAAAATGTACACGGTGTCAAGAAGTGAAGAGCGAAATGTTGCTCAAAGAAAGCCCTGACTGTATATCGTATTTACATACATTTTCATATTAATTGTGACCAACGTATCGGGTTCAAATTAATCAAAATGATTTGATCGACAAGGTTTCTTTTGGCGCGTGGAGAAAGACAACAATGTAATGCTAAATGCAAGAAATTAGGAAGTGCTTAATTGCTCAACACCGCCACAAAGCGGATTAGATTCTCGACAGATATCAGTAGCGAGATTTGATCTACGAGTGACTGTCTATATTGACGGACAGATACCCGTCATCGAGATGTTGTCAAGACAAAGTTTGTCTGTTTGAAAAAGTTTGAAAAAAGAGACCAACAAAACTACACTGCCCTGTTGACTCTTTCAAAACATACATCCAAGTTCCAGCTTCATATTAGCAAATCTTTCTTAGACTTTAACCAACTTAGTCAACCGTTCCAAAGGTACGATGAAAACGTTCGTTACATTTTCCGTTTCTTAGTCTCATTAAATTCTACACGTCTTATCGGACGCGCTGGAAAACAGTACCCCAGTAGGTGTTGCAGCTCATTATTTCACAAATGGGTAAACTACGATTGTGGTCTTGCTTACGATTTTTCTTACATTTTGCAGGATCTGTTCTTCAACTAGAAAACCTGCAGTTAGGTACAGATAACCGGCTTCGTTTCCAGAAAGACGGGACGCGAGTGAGCATTGTGACGTCACCCGACACGCTGAGTGATGGCGGCACGTGCCACAGAATTAGCGAGGCACAGCAGTTGGTAAAAGTCCTTGACATTTAAATAGCCCGAAGAATTTCATAATAAAACCGAAATTTAATATTACGTTTGTGTTACCTTGCCTAGTGTTTTCCCATTATTCAATATTACTGTGTGCATGCACTTTAACAGATAGCACTAAGGAATGAGTCATGGTCAAGATGTTCACATAATTGTCTCCCACTCGCTTAGCCACACAGGCTTTAGTTCAGTTCGAACCATCTGACTGGGAGAGGCCTGTATGGCCAAGGCGGTTAGCACCCTAGCCTCTCACCAGTGCGGTCGCTGTGGGTCAAGTGGGTAGGTCATCCAGCAGCCTGCGCATGGTCGTGGCTTTACCCCGGGTTCTGGACCGTTTCATCTCGCCATAATGCGGCATGTGATCGCATAAGTGAAATACGCTTGAGTACGGAGTAAAACACAAATCCAGTAAATAAATCAAATAAATCTGGCAAGGCATTAAGAATTCCTCTGCTACCACTGTGATGTGACCACAGGCACAGACCGGATGTACAGCCTTTTGGTCACAGTTAGGTTTTTTCTTGTAGTTTAAGTGTCAACTCTTCAAAGGAGTAAAACATGCGTGTCAGTTATTTAATAGTCTCCATGTTTTTACGCAAGACTGCTTTGGCGTTCAGCATGAATGGGATAGTGCAACGACATGTTGACCCCTATCAGTATAATAGCTCGGGCGGGGCAGCTTACTTGCCTTAGGTAAGTCGTCTCGGTGAAGCACAATGGATAAAGGAGCGGTGGAAATCCGTCCTGTAACAAGGAGGCACATTACATGCACTCTAAGGATTACTTCGTCGTCATATGACTGAAAAGTTATAAAGTGCGACATTAAACCCAAAGCACTCACTCTCCGTATATTTTGCTGGTATTACAAGCAAGCGGATGGGAGGGAACAGCTTGTGTTCGATGATGGAAGACATCTCCCGTGATTTAGGACGGTACACAAACCACTGTCTCCAAGCCACTACTGCAAGCCATTACTCTTCTGTGCCACGCTAGTGGTGGAATACATGTGATGTTGTTCGTAACTGGCGACCAGAACGAGTCCAGTCTGAGGATTTGCACACAGCTCGAGGCCGTCTTAAAAACAACGCCGCTCTTTTTGAGCACAGGTTTTACACTCAGCCGTTGTTTTCTCCCAGTCGTCCGATGCGTCTTGTGTCAGCGCACCGGACTCCATAGCTACCGTCACCCAGACACACCAAAAGTCTGACTCGAGTTGAAGAAGCTGTAGGACTAGGTCTGACGAAATCGGCTCCACCTACTATTTAAGCTTCAACTGAATCTACACGTTTTTCCACGAAATAAATCGTTTCCTTTTAACAGTTTTTTTTATTAGTTTGACCTAAAATCATCATTTCCCTGTCGTCCCAAAACTGTTTTGTTCGAATTTAGAGCTCGCACTGACATGGATCGGTGCTGGCGGGAAATGTGTATTCATTGGTCAATAACTGTCACGTGCCTCGCTCTGAGTGAGGTCAATCGCAATTAATGACACTGGTCTGGAATTATTCAAAATGCTGTACTGTCATCATCTTACAATATACGAACACATTATTACATTTCACTGATGGACCAGGCTTCGAGGAAGCTTTGCCCACCAACAGGGACCAGACATCAAGCATATTTAGTCTACCAGCAGGGACCAGCCCCCGGGGATGCTTAGTCCAGCAGTAGGGACCCGGTCTCGTGGAGGCTTGGCCCACCAACAGGGACCAGCCCCCGGGGATACTTAGTCCACCAACAGGGACCAGGCCTCGGGCATGTCTAGTCCATCAACAGGTATCAAACTTCGGCGAGGCTTAGCCCACCAGCAGGGACCAGCCCCCGGGGATACTTAGCCTACCAACAGGGACCAGGCCTCGGATATACTTAGTCCACCAGCAGGGACCAGACCTCGGGCATGTCTAGTCCATCAACAGGTACCAAGCTTCGGCGAGTCTTAGTCCACCAACAGGGACCAGGCCTCAGGGAGGATAGTCCACCAGCTGGTGCCTAGTCCACCATCAGGAATCGGGTGTCATGGATGCTTAGTCCACCAGCAGTGACCCGGTCTCGGGTATTAATTTATAAATTATTACTTTCGATGTAACAAGGTCAAAATATTGTTTGATATCTTAAATTGTGGTTAAGTTATTGTACAACAAATTTCAGGTAATATAACTGAAAGGAATATGCTAAATTTAATGATTATAATTTTGACTTAAGTCTAAAATTGTTCTGTTATCCGGTGATCAGGTCTCCCAGCCTGTCCCTTCATGACTTCGGACAGTGTCAAACCCTGTACACAGCTGATGCTGCCCCCAGTAATTGATTAATTATTACAACAAATACAATTACCACTAGTATTAACAACAGCTATACCACTTCCTCTATTATTATAATGATTACAACAAATACAAGTACTTCTACCACTACTAGTAGCTTTACTACTACTACTACTGATGCCGTTATTATAGCCATTTTTACCACAACTATTTGTGTTTGATTTTGATTTGATTTAATTTGATTTGTGTTTTACGCCGTACTCAACAATATTTCACTTATACGACGCCGGCCAGCATTATGGTGGGTGGAAACCGGGCAGAGCCCAGGGAAAACCCACGACCATCTGCAGGTTGCTGGAAGACCTTCCCACGTACGGCCGGAGAGGAAGCCAGCAGCGACCGCATTGATGAGAGACTCCTGGGTCATTGCGCCGCGCTAGCGCGCTCAGCAACTGAGCGACATAGGCCCCTGCTTTGATGTACTGCATAAGACGCATAGTTGTGGGTGGGTTCAATAATAATAATGAAGTCGATGCATCACCACGTAAATGTAAAAGGTTTCACAAGCTCAAACCCCCATTTATTCTCAGCCAATTCATAATCAGTCCAACATTCACACTCAGACCATCAGTTATAGTCAAACCACCATTCCTACTCAGTCCAACATTCACACTCAGACCATCAGTTATAGTCAAACCACCATTCCTACTCAGTCCAACATTCACACTCAGACCATCAGTTATAGTCAAACCACCATTCCTACTCAGTCCAACATTCACACTCCGACCATCAGTTATAGTCAAACCACCATTCCTACTCAGTCCAACATTCACACTCCGACCATCAGTTATAGTCAAACCACCATTCCTACTCAGTCCAACATCCACACTCAGACCATCACTCGTACTCAGCCATTATTCCTACCCAGCCTATTATTTATACTCAGGCCATCACTTACACCCAGACCTTCATTTATACTCAGGCCATCACTTACACCCAGACCTTCATTTATACTCAGGCCATCACTTACACCCAGACCTTCATTTATACTCAGGCCATCACTTACACCCAGACCTTCATTTATACTCAGGCCATCACTTACACCCAGACCTTCATTTATACTCAGGCCATCACTTACACCCAGACCTTCATTTATACTCAGGCCATCACTCATACTCAGCCCATCATTCGTCCTCAGCACATCATTGATACTCAGCCCATCATTCATCCTCAAACCATCGTTTATACTCGAACCATCATTTATATGGAAACCATCATTCATACCCAGACAATCATTCATACTCAAACCATCAATTAGTGAAACCAACATTCATACTCGGACAATTCTTCGTACTCAATCCTTCATTCATAATCAGACCATCATTTAATACTGAGTTCTTCATTCATACTCAGACCATAATTCACACACAGGCCTTTATTTATACTCAGACCATAATTCACACACAGGCCTTTATTTATACTCAGACCATAATTCACACACAGGCCTTTATTTATACTCAGATCATCAATGATACTCAGACCATTAATCCTACTTAGACCACGATTCCCACTCAGACCAACATTCGACTTCGGCCCGATATTCCTACCCAGCGCTTCATTCATACTTAACTCCTACTCAATGCTTCACTCCTACTCAGACCCTCACACTTACCCAGTCCTTCACTACTACTCAATCCTTCACTCTTACTCAGTCCGTCACTATTACTCAATGCTTCACTCCTACTCAGACCACCACTCCCACTCAGTCCTTCATTCATTATTCCATCATTCCTACTTAGTTCTTTATTCATACTCGGCCCATTATTCCTACTTAGTTCTTTATTCATACTCGGACCATAATTCCTACTCAGTCCTTCATTCATACTCGGACCATCATTCCTACTCAGTCCTTCATTCATACTCGGACCATCATTCCTACTCAGTCCTTCATTCATACTCGGACCATCATTCCTACTCAGTCCTTCATTGATACTCGGCCCATTATTCCTACTCAGTCCTTCATTCATACTTGGCCCATTATTCCTACTCAGTCTTCATTCATACTCGGACCATAATTCCTACTCAGTCCATTCATACTCGGACCATCATTCCTACTCAGTCCTTCATTCACACTCGGTCCATTATTCCTACTCAGTCCTTCATTCATACTCGGACCATCATTTCTACTCAAACCATCATTCATACACAGTCCTTTATTCATACTGATCATCATTAATACTCTGAACATCAATCCTACTTAGACCATCATTCTCACTCAGACCTTCACTCCTACCCTCACCAGCTTTCATACTCAGACTATCATTCCTGCTCGGTCCTTCAGTCTTACTCAGACAACCATCCCTAATCAGTCCTTCATTCCTACTCGGACCATCATTCCTACTCAGTCCTTCATTCATACTCGGACCATCATTCCTACTCAGTCCTTCATTCATACTCGGACCATCATTCCTACTCAGTCCTTCATTCATACTCGGACCATCATTCCTACTCAGTCCTTCATTCATACTCGGACCATCATTCCTACTCAGTCCTTCATTCACACTCGGACCATCATTCCTACTCAGTTCTTCATTCCTACTCAGACCATCATTCATACTCAAACCATCATTCATACACAGTCCTTTATTCATACTGATCATCATTAATACTCTGAACATCAATCCTACATAGATCATCATTCTCACTCAGACCTTCACTCCTACCCCCACCAGCATTCATACTCAGACCATCATTCCTACAAGGTCCTTCACTCCCACTCAGACAACCATCCCTACTCACACCTTCATTCCCACTCGGACCATCATTCACAATCATTCCTTTGCTATCTTAGGCTACACCAACAGGGCACATCCTTTAACCTCACAAGAAATCCAGAGTACAAGTTGATCTATACACTTACCAAGCACATCAGAAAAGACGACAGAGACCGATTATGTCTGTTCCCATCCTTCTTCCAAAATAACTAAGTTTATATTATTTGTTGTCTATTCCTTGAAACATAATTATATGTAGTCAAATATTCCATGCCTAATGCAATGTATGACCGAAGAGGAACAATCGTTACATCGACTGGAAAAGATGATATATTTTGGATAACATTTAGCGCAAGCAAGGCATTAAAGTACAAGATAAGAATGTAGAAAAATCATCAAGTCGATGATTCCACGACTCAGTTTCAAGGCAGTACAATTTGACAATGTTTCGTTTTTCTGTTTTACAGGAATTATAACAGCACCTGGTTAAGTGTTGCTAAAGTAAAAGATAGCTATAAAAAAGAACTAAAGTACAACAGATTGACAACTGAAAACTATGGGTAAAATACAGTGATTTACTCCTTTATATAATTTAAATACAATTAAATGTATTCAGCTGTTTATACCCCGAGTTCTGCCTGGTTTCCTAAAACCATAATGCTGGCCACATTCGTATAAGCAAAATATTCTTGACTACGGCGTAAAACAACAACCAAATAAATAAATAAATAAATCACCTTTTTAAATTGCATTATGGGCGCCATACAGCCAGTGTTTGAGTCACCAGAATGTTTTTGCATTCTAAACAACTTTCACTGTTGGAGCAGATTTTGTTTATTTATTCGGTTGGTGTTTTATGTCGTTATCATGAATATTTCACTTTTTCGACGGCGACCCGCATTATTGTGGGATCACGACCATCCACAAGTTACTGAAAGAACTTCCCACATGCGGCCAGGGAATAGATTTTAATGCCCACAGGTAAGCTGATAGACCTCCGAACGTGCGGCCGGGGAATAGATTTTAATGCCCACAGGTAAGCTGATAGACCTCCGAACGTGCGGCCGCGGAATAGATTTTACTGCCCACATGTAAAAGACTAAGTTCAAAAATGTGCACATTATTTCAGGTTTGCCTGTGGAATGAGGTCGATGTGAAGTCAGAGTGGGCCTACCTTAGTACTTGTATTATGGACCACCTAATCCACAAGGTTGTTCGAACATCTGATTGTATTTAATTCAGTAAAAAAAATGTTAAGAAAATTTTATGCATATGTTCAAAGACAGTTTTGCATGGTCATTTTCCTGAATCACATTTCAGGTTAATGCCATCTTTTCTGTTAACTTAGCTGCATGTATTAACAAAGGCCTTGAGTTTCTCCTGTGCGTCTGTTTTTGATTAGACTTTAATTTTTTATTTTATTTTTTTGTACGCATTATTTTTTTTTTAATTTTTCACTGATGTAATGGCACTCTGTTTTATGGATAGCAGAATCATACTGATCGGTGTGACCATGGACATGGTTGCTTGGTTTTGTCGCGTTTATTTATCATTATTATAATGCAGCGCAGAAGAACAAGGGAGATAACTCTGCGAGACATGCTGCAGCATCCGTTAGGTGTTGTCAGGAATTGTAGATTAGAGGACTAAACCTGTCTTCAAAATAAAACTTATATGGTAACTTCAAGAATGATTCTTCTCAAAGCGATGCTAAAATGCTTAATTTCTGTTTACTTTATGCCAAAGAATCCCTATGTAGCTGTCATATTAGCAAAACTTTCGTATTGTTTGTTAACTACAGAGGCTACAAAATGTATGTTTAATAAGAAAGCGATACACCAAACGTTTTGAGGATGAAATTCTTGCAAAATTGGATTGAACATATTTGTGTGACAGTCGTATAAGTAGAATCTTAACAATATTGCTTTGAAACATAAGTTTATTTTATTCACTTGTATCAAGAACTGTATCTGTTTAGACTGATTTCACGCTACGCCTTATGTTTTGTGCATGAACAACTCTATCTGTTTAGACTGATTTCAGGCTATGCCTTATGGTTTATGTATGAGTAACTGTATCTGTTTTGACTACTTTCAGGCTATGCCTTATGGTTTATGGCTAAATCTAAGCTTGTGACTTCTGAATAGCTTTTATCCCTTTTTATTCAAAAAATAACCCTCCAGTGCTGAAGTTGATTAAAGTGATTAAAGCGCTGCAAACACATTGAGATCGCACAATGGCTGGAGAAAGACTGAGGCACCTTCCTCTTCTGCGATGGACCCAAATTCAAGGAAACCCATCAAAGTAACACGTACAGCTGAAGTGCCGTCTGATTACAAACTCCAGGAGAATCAGCCTGAAATACACACACGCATACATGGCCGAGGTAGAAACTGGACAGGGCCCAGGTGAAACCCACGACCATCCGCAGGCTGCTCTAATGTGTGTAGACTTCCTAGATGAAAGCAGCGTGTACAAGTTACTGACTAATACAGGCCGATCTCAGACACCACACACAGCTCCCGGACTTTCACGTGACTATTGGCAGACTATTCATGATAGGTGAGTGTTAAATATATATGTCATAACTTAACTTAGAAAGCTTTCGTGATAGGTGAGTGTGAAATGTATATATATGTCATAACTTAACTTAGAAAGCTTTCGTGATAGGTGAGTGTTAAATATATATGTCATAACTTAACTTAGAAAGCTTTCGTGATAGGTGAGTGTTAAATATATATGTCATAACTTAACTTAGAAAGCTTTCGTGATAGGTGAGTGTTAAATATATATATATGTCATAACTTAACTTAGAAAGCTTTCGTGATAGGTGAGTGTTAAATATATATGTCATAACTTAGAAAGCTTTCGTGATAGGTGAGTGTTAAATATATATGTCACAACTAAGAAAGCTTTCGGGATAAGTGAGTGTTAAATATAAAAAAAACAAAGTGTTGTTAAAATATTGTATAATTTTTACCGAATTACATTATTCTTGGTTTGACAGACTAAATGTATTCATTTATTTATTTGATTGGTGTTTTACGCCGTACTCACGAATATTTCACGACGGCATTATGGTGGGAGGAAACCAGGTATAACCCGGGGTAATCCACGACTATCCGCAAGTTGTTGGAAAACCTTCCCACGTACAGCCGAAGAGGAAGCCATAATAGGTTGAACTTCAGCTCAAAGAAGCCGGATTGGTTAGAGGTACCTACGTCATTGAGCTGCTCTGGCGTGCTAACCCCTCGGTCACACAGGCCCCGAGAAACTAAACATTGGTACGTTGATTATGTGTATTGCATGTTGATCGGTCGCTCTGAAAGTTTACCAAACCAGATAAATAACGTGAATTAATCTGTGTTTATTTAGTCATTTCTTTGATTGGTGTTTAACGCTGTACTCAAGAATAGTTTACACATACGACGACGGCCAGTAGTATGGTAGGTGGAAAACGGAGAAAGCCCGGTGGAAACCCACAACTATCCTCAGGTTAAATTGTTTTGAAAAACTAATCTGGCAATGTTTAGACGATGCCTGCCGCTTCTAAGCGCATCTATATTATCCCAGGTTCCTATAAAAATATTCAACTTAGAAAGCGGTACAAGTGTCCTGGATTTAAAATACGACAGGCAGTGGGCTTAAGAGTTATGTACCTGTCTAAAAATACAGTCGCACGTAAGGCAAAGGAAAACAACGGGTCCGATCAAAAGTTGGATGTGTATACGAAATCGGCCACGGACTTGTGTGGTTTAGGTTCAGTCGCTTCCCCGAGTCAGAAGCCTCCGCAAACACTCTCCGTATTTATCCACACCTCGGTATTTGGTAGAGCCACAATAGTCCTTTGTTGTCCGGCTCTTGCTCGGCGACCACAGACAGGGACAACAAGGGGCTACAGTGCCGTTTTTGTACCAGTTACAAACGCATTCACCTGCGTGATACAGACTGTATACACAGCATGCTTCATGCCGACTGTCATACTCGTGTAGGTGTTCACCGATGTCGTAAGGAGCTCGAATTAAGCTCAACTGGAAATTTGTTTACGAAAAAAAATATTTGTCTTAAATTTCCCTTTTATTCTTACTATATGTCATCAAGGTCACTAGAGGATTTGTAAAACTGAGGTTAATGTCAATTTAATGTCAATGTAATGAAGAATCTGTTTTTCTTAATGAACATCTGAGAGGCGAATCAGCAAACGTGTGATTACAACAGCCGTCATTTCATATTAAGCTCAGTTCGAATTTTTTTTGGACGGAATAAGCCTACTCAGCATTTATCGATTACTCTCCTGATAATTGCAAAAGTCATCTGAATAATCAGTTGATAATTAATTGACTGATTGACTTAGTAATTTTAGTTCATCAGTGCGTTGAGACTTTCGAATTAAGCTCAATTTAAACATTCAACATCCCCCTTTTCCATCTGTAATATTGTCAAAGTCATTTGATTGGCTGATTGAATGACTGATTGATTGGTTGATTGAATTGTTGATTGCTTGATATACTCAGTTATGAATTTATGGATTTATTGATTGATTTGACGGAGGGACCTCACACCAAAATATCACCTCAATTTTGAAAATAATAATGAAACTTTAGCCAGGTATGCCTACCTTGACGTGTGTCCGTGGTTTACTCAGGCCACCCGGTTTCATCACCTTATAAACCTGATACCTGAAAGCGTCGTACGAGTGAAGCATTCGTCAGTGCCGGCCGTACGTGGGAAGGTCTTTCAGCGATCTGCGGATTGTCGTGGGTTTCTCCCGGGCCCTGCCCGGTTTCCTCCCACCATAATGCTGACCGTCGTCATTTAAGTGAAATATTCTTCAATACGGCGTAAAACACCAATCAAATAAATAAATAAATAAATTCGTCAGTTGTTCTTGACATTAAACACCAGTGAAATAAAACTGAGAACCAGCATGTGAGAACTAGCCACACTCAAAAAACTGATCTGTTAATTTTAACAGAAAATCTGTTGTCTGAGTGAATCTAGACTGTATTCTGTTATTGCAGCAGGTTGTTCTGTTAAATATTCTATTATATCAACATAAACATTCTATTAGACTAACAGGATGTTATGTTCAATACGACATAATATTGTGTTATGATCACAGAATACTTTGAAGCATTACTTAAAACAAAAGACTTTCTGTTAAAATTGACAGGTAAATTTTGTGAGTGTATAGGCCGCGGTTAGCTGGCTAGTCAGGTGATCTATAGTGTGGGTATATCATTATCGGAAACGGAATTCTATATTCTGCCACCTGTTGTTTGTAAGTGTAAAACCCGTAGCTGCTCTATTAGCTAATTTTGTAAAGAGGTGACTTAAGCTTTGTTTTTTCCCTTCGTCTTATTTACCTGGTAACACAGCTTAGCTGTGAAAGGCGTTTTGGTGAAAATCTATTTACCGGTCGTTTCAAAGGTTACATAATTGTTTACAACCCAAATTGACTTGCGTAGTTGTAATTTACATACGGGTGTTTACAATGAAAAAACACGGGCGTTTTTTCGTCCATTTCTGCAATATGAACCAATCAGACTACACAGAAATAAACAAACTCGAAGTTGAAAGGGATTATGGAACGTCAGTCAGTAGGAATTTGATCTATAATTTTAAAGTACCGGTACAGCAGTTCAATTCGATTTTTAAAACCGATTTCATTTGCAAAGAAAATTTCCTTTGGCGGTGTTTATACAGTTTCGAGAGTAGGCTAATCACGGTGTTGTCGTAACCCACTCACGGCGTTTGGTAGACCAATGTACTCGACGTGAGAATAAATACACCGTGGGACAGTTTTTACTGGGGAACCAACAGCCAGCGACCACTGTTGTCAAAATAGATTTTTTCAGGGTATAGCTTGTTACTGTATACATATGTACAACTATTTGTAATTGTAATTGTAATCATCAGAATACAATGGCTGAATTTTTAGTTTTCGAGTTCGTTGGAATTTTACCCATTATTTTTTTTTTTTTTTTTTTTTTTGATTGGTGTTTTACGCCGTACTCAAGAATATTTCACTTATACGACGGCGGCCAGCATTATGGTGGGTGGAAACCGGGTACAGCCCGGGGGAAACCCACGACCATCTGCAGGTTGCTGGAAGACCTTCCCACTTACGGCCGGAGAGGAAGCCAGCATGAGCTGGACTTGAACTCACAGCGACCGCATTGGTGAGAGGCTCCTGGGTCATTACGCTGCGCTAGCGCGCCAACCGACTGAGCCACGGAGGCCCCTTTTACCCATTAGGCCTCTAGGGTAAATGCATGACGACCTTAGCGCAAAAACATTCCCACATGCAAATCTCCTGCCCACGCATTCTGAGCGATTTCTGTCCACCACAATGCAGGCCATCGTCATTTAAGTGGAATGTTCTTATCTACGGCCTGAAACTCGAAAATAAATAAATAAATAAATAAATAAATAAATATATAAATAACAACATGCAAATATAATATTACACATGCAAAAGAGCTATTACAAGTTTAAAAGCAAAACAGAATTGGGTATAATTAGTTCGCATTCAGAAGAAAAAATGCTTACTCACTTCAAACTGGAATGTTATATATGATAGTCACACTGATAGATCAAACTTGTTTAGCGGTCGTGGGGAAAAGAAAAGCATTTATAACGTTATATATAACAGTAACAACGATAGGTCAAACATGTTTGGCGGTCGTGGGGGAAAGAAAAGCATTTATAATGTTATATATAACAGTAACAACGATAGATCAAACATGGTTTGGTTGTCGTGGGGGAAAGAAAAGCATTTATAATGGTATGTATAACAGTAACAATGATAGGTCAAACATGTTTGGTGGTCGTGGAGGAAAGAAAATCATTTTTAATGTTATATAAATTTATAACAGTAACAATGATAGATCAAACATGTTTGGTGGTCGTGAGGGAAAGAAAAGCATTTATAACGTTATATATAACAGTAACAACGATAGATCTAACATGTTTGGCGGTCGTGGGGAAAGAAAAGCATTTATAACGTTATATATAACAGTAACAACGATAGGTCAAACATGTTTTGCGGTCGTGGGGGAAGAAAAGCATTTATAACGTTATACATAACAGTAACAATGATAGATCAAAAGTGTTTGGTGGTCGTAGGGGAAAGAAAAGCATTTATAACGTTATATATAACAGTAGCAACGATAGGTCAAACATGTTTGGTGGTCGTGGGGGAAAGAAAAGCATTTATAATGTTATATATAACAGTAACAACGATAGGTCAAACATGTTTGGCGGTCGTGGGGAATAAAGTATTTATAATGTTGTATTTAACAGTAACAATGATAGATCAAAAGTGTTTGGTGGTCGTGGGGAAAGAAAATTATTTATAATGTTATTTATATTAGTAACAATAATAGATCAAACATGTTTGGCGGTCGTGGGGGAAAGAAAAGCATTTATAATGTTATTTATATTAGTAACAATGATAGATCAAACATGTTTGGCGGACGTGGGGGAAAGAAAAGTATTTATAATGCTATTTATATTAGTAACAATGATACATCAAACATGTTTGGCGGTCGTGGGGAAAGAAAAGCATTTATAATGTTATGTATAACAGTAGCAATGATAGGTCAAACATGTTTGGCGGACGTGGGTAAAAGAAAAGCATTTATAATGTTATTTATATTAGCAACAACGATAGGTTAAACATGTTTGGCGGTCGTGGGGGAAAGGAAAGCATTTATAATGCTATTTATGATTGTGAAAATGATAGGTCAAACTATCATTACCGCCCTAAACGCTATATAGCACATCTGTACCTGCATTATTTTACTATTTTATTACGTTTATTAACGCTGAAATGAGGAATGTGTCAAAGATACGTTCTCTCATAGGTCTACAGGTTTAGGAGGCCTGGCGGAGACCGGGGAAATCACAGACGTTTACTGGATACATGATAAACGATCTGACGATAAGCCTCAGCCGAAACAAAGAACAAAAGTGAAGACTAAACCGAGAGTGTTAAATATGTGGGCCGGGCTCTGCCTGGTTTCCACTTATCATAATACTGGTCGCTGTCCTGTACACGTATATGCAATAGTCTTTAATACAGCCTAAACTCCTGTCCAATCAATCAAATAAATATAAATAAATAACTAAGTAAAAGTGTGGGGGATCGCTTTGAATTATATAACCGTCCTCAGTGAAAATTCCCGGGTGCTTTTGAAACAAGACCCGTTCTTATCAAACCTCTTAACTTTTCGAACTTTTAAAAATTCAAACTCAACTGCAGTTAAAAGGCTTTGCTCTTCGAAGTTAAAATTTGTACACCGATTCTTTATTGCACAACAATGTGCCAATGAGAATATAAGTTGTTTTCTATTCTGAGTTTGGTTTTTTAAGGCTTACAATTTTTGACTGAGTCGCTTGATAAATACAAGCCCAGGCCACTGATGTGAAAAAAAGCCTTTTCACCATTACTGTATACTTTCTGCATGTTTCTGGTAAAAATTGTGGAGTGCGGTTTTTACACAGCAATCAAAACATTAATCAGTGATATATTGTGAGCGCTGTGCCCAGTTTGGCACTTTCTGAAACATGCCTCTGATTTAAGTGAGTGAGTGAGTGCTTTGGGTTTAACGTCGTAATTAAGAATTTTTAAGTCATGCGACGAGGAAGCAGTCCTTAGTCCTCCTTGTTGCAAGAGGGATTTCCACCGGCCTTTGGTCTACTGTTGCTTCATTGAGACGATATACCGAAGGCAAATAAGTCGCCCCGCCCGAGCCATTGTACTAATACGGGTCAATAAATCGTTGCACTGTCCCCATTAATGCTGAACGCCAAGCAAGGGAAACTACAACTTCCTCTTCGTAGGTCGTAGGTGTGACCCGGCCCAGGACTGACTCTGGTCTAATTCTCCTGAAGCCAACGCTCTACCAACTGTTCTCTCGGAATTTTTATTGTCAGAGCCCTTGACGTTAGTAAACTGTTACACTACAATTTTGTCACTCTCCTCGCGCAGTGGATTGTCTTGATGGCATACAAAACCGCGCATGATCAAGTCAGACACGTCTGACATAATGACAGATGCTCGCCACATGTTTTTATAGTCCTTTACTAGACAGGCTATGCCTTTATAACACAGGTTTATACAGTGGAGTTTTAGTCCAGACTTCGTTGAAGCTGTCAACGCAGTCTCACTTGACGGATCGTAATTTGACGATTTTACAATCCCGTCGCAACGCATTCCTCATACAAGCCTCCTTATAGCACTTTTTCAACGCAATTTACGTGTTCATTTTCGTTGTGTTTTCATACACAACACCTTACTTTATAACGATGTTCTTACACAACACTGTACTTCATAACGCTGTTCATACACAACAATGTACTTTATAACGCTGTTCTTACACAACACTGTACTTCATAACGCTGTTCATACACAACAATGTACTTTATAACTCCGTCCTCACACAACACAGTACTTTATAACGCTGTTCTTACACAACACGGTACTTCATAACGCTGTTCATACACAACATTTCATAACGTTGTTATCACACAATACTGTACTTCATAACGCTGTTCTTACACAACACCGTACTTCATTACACTGTTCTCACACAACATCGTACTTTATAACGCTGTTCTTGCACAACGCTGTACTTCATAACGCTGTTCTTACACAACGCTGTACTTTATAAGGCTGTTCTCACACAACACTGTACTTTATGACGCTGTTCTTACACAACACTGTAATTTATAACGTTGTTCTTATACAACACTGTAATTTATAACGTTGTTCTTACATAACACTGTACACAACGCTGTACTTTATAACGCTGTTCATACAAAACACCGTACTTCATAACGCTGTTCTTACACAGCACTTTACTTTATAACGCTGTTCTTTCACAACACTCTACTTCATAACGCTGTGCATACACAACAACGTACTTTATAACTCCGTCCTCACACAACACAGTACTTTATAACGCTGTTTTTACACAACACGGTACTTCATAACGCTGTTCATACACAACACTTCATAACGCTGTTCTCACAAAATACTGTAATTCATAACGCTGTTCTTACACAACGCCGTACTTCATTACATTGTTTTCACACGACATCGTACTTTATAACGCTGTTCTTGCACAACGCTGTACTTCATAACGCTGTTCTTACACAACGCTGTACTTTATAGGGTTGTTCTTACACAACGCCGTACTTTATAAGGCTGTTCTCACACAACACTGTACTTTATGACGCTGTTCTTATACAACACTGTAGTTTATAACGCTGTTCTCACACAGCAACGTACTTTATAACTCCTTCCTCACACACCACTGTACTTTATAACTCCTTCCTCACACAACACTGTACTTTATAACTCCTTCCTCACACAACGCTGTGGTTTATAACGCTGTTCTCACGCAACAACGTACTTTATAACTCCTTCCTCACACAACACTGTAGTTTATAACTCCTTCCTAACACAACACTGTAGTTTATAACTCCTTCCTCACACAACACTGTACTTTATAACTCCTTCCTCACACAACACTGTACTTTATAACTCCTTCCTCACACAGCACTGTACTTCATAACTCCTTCCTCACACAACACTGTACTTTATAACTCCTTCCCCACACAACACTGTACTTTATAACGCCGTTCTCAGACAAAATCGTACTGTATAACCGTAATCTCACACAACGCTTTATTTTATAATGCTGTTTTTTCACAACGCCAACGCTGTCCACACACATTACCATACTATATCACGCAATTCTTACGGAATATTAACGCTGTTCCCACACAACACTAATACTGTTCTCATACATTACCATACTCTATCACGCCAATCTCACACAACAATGTGCTTTGTAACACTTTTCTTACACAACACTTCATGGCATTGCCTCAACACAAATCCTTACTTCGAAAGTTTTTAGAAGATATCAGTCGGCTTAGGTTCTTCTTTTCACAGTGGGTGGAACATAGGGTCGGGCTGGAGGTATAATATAGCATTAGGAATATCTTAATACACTAGTATAGGAATGTATACCAGGCTGATGTATGAAGTAGCCCCCGACTGTAATTTGTAGCGGCAGGTGTATATTGTTACGATATGTACTGTTACCTTACGGTCTTAATGGCGTGTTAAAAACCACGGTGATCCTGGGCCATAAATCAAGAAGGACTTGCGACTTTGGAATGTGGCGTGTCTGGTGGGTTAAGTCATGGCAGGTAAGTATGTAGGCTTTTTAAGACTCGTTCGTAACAGTACGCACCTTGTAATGTGTATATATGTATATATATATATATATATATATATATATATATATATATATATATATATATATATATATATATATATATATATATATATATATATATATATATATATATATATATATATACATTTATGTTATGTTTTATATGTTAAATACAAACAACATTTTAACGCCGCACTTTAGAATACTTCATGAGTTCAAATCCAGCTCATACTGGCTTCCTCTCCGGCCGTACGTGGGAAGGTCTGCCAGAAACCTGGGGATGGTCGTGGGTTTCCCCCGGGCTCTGCCCGCTTTCCACCCACCATAATGCTGTTCGCCGTCGTATAAGTGAAATATTCTTGAGTACGGCGTAAAACAAAATCAAATAGATAAATTGAATACTTCAGAATACACCTTGCCAGCTGGACCACCCTCTAGCGCATTTAGTACCACAAACTAAACAGCCGGATGTGGATTCGAACCCGTGTCTAGGGCTATACTTGCCGTCTTGAGTAACACTACCAACACAGTCAACGAGAATTGATATGTCTTAGTAATTTTCCAAGTTGCTGATGCAATCACATGTTTCCAAATAGGCCTACAAGGCCGACAAGTTAACGAACACAATCAAGAAAAATGTCTAAATTTCTAATTGTAAAAAGGAATATAAGTTGCCAACACAATCAATATTTAAATCATAACTATTTCCCACATGCCTACAAGTTAGAGAACGCAATCAAAAGTTTCCAACAAATTACTGTCCAGAGACATACGAGTTAGAGATCGTAATCAAAAGTTCTGAATAAATTATTGTCCAGAGACGTACAGGTCAGAGATCGTAATCCGTGGCTCCTTTGGTTAGCGTGCTAGCGCAGCGTAATGACACAGAAGCCTCTCACCGATGCAGTCGCTGCGAGTTCAAGTCCAGCTCATGCTTCGAAGGTCTCTGCCCGGTGTCCTCCCACCATAATGCTGGGCCGCCTTCAGTTTTAAGTGAAATATTCTTGAGTAGGGCGTAAAACACCATTCAAATAATAAATAAAATCATAATCAAAAGTTCCGAATAAATGATTGTCCTGACACATACAAGTTAGAGAACGTAATCAAATGTCTGAATAAATAATTGTTCTGAGACATACAAGTTAGAGATCAAAAGTTCGGAATAAATGATTGTCCTGACACAATACAAGTTAGAGAACGTAATCAAATGTTCCGAATAAATGATTGTCTAAGATATACAAGTTAGAGATCAAAGTTCCGAATAAATTATTGTCCTGACACACACAAGTTAGAGAACGTAATCAAAAGTTCCGAATAAATGATTGTCCTAAGATATACAAGTTAGAGATCAAAAGTTCCGAATAAATCATTGTCCTGACACACACAGTTAGAGAACGTAATCAAATGTTCCGAATAAATGATTGTCCTAAGATATACAAGTTAGAGATCAAAAGTTCCGAATAAATCATTGTCCTGACACACACAAGTTAGAGAACGTAATCAAAAGTTCCGAATAAATGATTGTCCTGAGACATACAAGTTAGAGATCAAAAGTTCCGAATAAATTATTGTCCTGACACAAACAAGTTAGAGAACGTTATCAAAAGTTCCGAATAAATGATTGCCCAGAGACATAGCAAATTAGAGAACGCAATCAGTTGTTCCGATTAAATTACACACATACCGGTACAAGTTGCCTCCCTATTCGATGGTTCCATATAAACAACGGGTAAAA
Organism: Liolophura sinensis; assembly: GCF_032854445.1. Taxonomy (NCBI): domain Eukaryota; kingdom Metazoa; phylum Mollusca; class Polyplacophora; order Chitonida; family Chitonidae; genus Liolophura; species Liolophura sinensis. The sequence goes on along the minus strand of NC_088296.1, from coordinate 2,767,795 downwards.
AAGTTAGCAAGTTCTAAATTAACGACTGCTCAAAGCTTACAATGAAAACTTCTGTTAACGTATAAGCGGACATCATTATAAAACATATAAAGAGGAAAAGCAACAAAATAATAAAGAAAACACAGGAATAAGCCTGTCAGCAAACAAACATATGCAAATAAACAGGAGAAAAAAATGCACGAATAAACAAACAAACAAACAATGAAACGTATATGTAAATAAACGAACAAACAAACAAACAAATCGATTCAGTAAATAGATAAGATATTCAATATATATTGAGTGTCCAGGGGAGGTAACCCTGATGATCAGCGTGTCTGAGCCATCCTACGATCGCCTTAAGTAAGTCAGTGTACAGTTGTAATGCGACATTTATAATGTAATAACATGCATCCACTTTTGTCTATAGCCAGATCTAAATCCCTCTTGAGGAGATCAGCCGTAGCAATGTCAGCTTGACCCAGTGTCATGAAGGTATATGTACATCACATGTATACGTTCGTGGCCTCGCTGTGCCCGCCCCACACACCTCCCCCACCCCCCACCCCCTCTCATCCAACCATACTGTTTATCTCTCCCCTCCCTTGGAGTCAGCAGAGACGTACGCACGCCGGATGGTTGGATACACGGTTACATGTGCCGTGTTTGTCACCTACATTATGCGTTCCCAGTCTCTGTGTTGGTCGCCTCGGGGTCTCCAACACACTTTATATAGTGTGGTGATAAGTTACCTTGTTCGTTACACGGCTTATCCAAGCAGCAATCAGAAACCCCTACTATTTACGGTGCGTGGTAATCTAGCAGTACTAATAGTATACCGTTATCCAGACGAGGGTTCGTGGGAGGGGGGGGGGAGATGGGGGGGGGGGGGGTAAGGTGGAAAGAAAAGGGGGCGTGGTATACATGAATGTGTCACATGTGCTGTGCAGACATGTACGCTGATTCAATGGTCAATCCAAACTAATGCGTTATACTGAATCCAGGTGAGGGACACGACAGACATTAAACAAATTAAATACAAATCTGACCGAGCGATTATTAAAGCGAAAGTGCGATATTTCACTTATTTGATAGTTGTGTTTTTTATCAGTCTTCATTATGGCGGTCAATTATACAGGTGGAAGAAATCGTCCGGGATGCCTGGGATAAACCATGCACCGAACTTTGGCAACTTACGTTTGACCTTTCCAATGTGTGAATCCTGCTCCATACTGGTCCAAGACAAGGGACTTACAACAAACGTCAGACGGTCCAAACAATCATACGAGTAGCGCCGACTTTGTTGATTTATTGAATAGGAGAGTGATTGTGCAAGTGAGTGAGTGACTGAACTGTGAGTGAGCTGGTGAGGGAATGTGAGAGCGACCGAGTGGAATGAGTGGAAATGAGTGAATTTAGTGTGAATGAGTGGACTGTGAGTGAGGGAGTGAGTGAATGTGTGAGCGACCGAGTGGAATGAGTGGAAATGAGTGAATTTAGTGTGAACGAGTGGACTGTGAGTCAGGGAGTGAGTGAATGTGTCAAAGAGTAAACTAGTGGACTGTGAACGAGTGGATGAGCGAGTGAGTGAGTGAGTATGTCAAGGAGCAATTGAGTGGGCTGTGAGCGAGCGAGTGAGTGAGAGGGTGAGCGAGTGTGCCAAGGAGCAAATGAGCGGGCTGTGGGCGAGTGGATGAGTGAGAGGGTGGGTGAGTAAGTAAGTGGGTGGAGTGAGTGAACGAGTTTGTGGGCGAGTAAGTGGTCGGAGTGAGTAAGTGAGCGAGTGAGATATTTTTGTGTGGAGGAGCTGGCAGAGAGGTCATATATAAAGCATGTATCTCTGTGTACATACACGACTGACTTTTGATGAGCTAAATATCCCAGGGTAGTGTGTGACTGAAAATGCAGGTCTTGGGTCTCTTGTGTATCTATGCTAACGTAAACGACATACATTCCCTTTCAGCCAAAACGGTGATCGTATGCATCGATTGGAAAATTCTTGGAAATATTCTAGTCACTCCTCATTTTTACGTCTTTAGACCTGCCCTTGGTGGCTTGAATCGATATAATGTGATTGTATTTTTCTACCCTAAATCATATTAGATGTACGGTTCAAGAATCTTGTAAATCTAAGATTTACCTAGTCTACTAGATGCTACAGCCGCAACAGGAACCCTTCCGCCTTATTCACTTCATCCTGGCTGAAATTAGGTGTGGGGTTCAAACCCGCCTTGGGTCAAGAAATTTGTGGATTTATAGAACTGACTATGTGTGGGATCTTGGTGACGATAATCTATCGACCACGTTCGAGTAAAAGATTGTGCACTCTGAATCTCGGAATATATGAGAGCTTAAGAGGAGACTCAACTCAGCTGGACGTTTGAAGTTCCAGCTTAGAGCTTGGCGTAGTCGGTTAGTTAAGACTAGTTTGAAGCTTAGCATACATTAGTTGGGTCGTGTCTCAAGTTCTCGTTCATGCCGTGCTTAACTACTCCAGTAAAACTTTTTTTTAGCATACACGACTTCTTAGGGCCCAAGGTAACAACATTCGCTTTCAGTTGAACTCGAACTTCAAACGTCCAGCTGAGTTGAGCCTCCTCTTAAGCTCTCATATATTCCGAGATTTAGAGTGCACAGCCTTTTACTCGAACGTGGTCGATAGATTATCGTCACCAAGATCCCACACATAGTCAGTTCTACAAATCCACAAATTTCTTGACTCAAGGCGAGTTTGAACCCCACACCTAATTTCAGCCAGGATGAAGTGAATAAAGCGGAAGGGTGCCTGTTGCGGCTGTAGCATCTAATAGACTAGGTAAATCTTAGATTTACAAGATTTTTGAACCGTACATCTAATATGATTTAGGGTAGAAAAATACAATCACATTATATCGATTCAAGCTACCAAGGGCAGGTCTAAAGACGTAAAAATGAGAAGTGACTAGTATATTTCCAAGAATTTTCCAATCGATGCATACGATTACCGTTTTGGCTGAAAGGGAATGTATGTCGTTTACGTTAGCATAGATACACAGGAGGCCCAAGATCTGCATTTTCAGTCACACACCACCCTGGGATATTTAGCTCATCAAAAGTCAGTGATGTATGTACACAGAGATACATGCTGTATATTTTGTATTCCACTGGTGGTTCACAATTGGCCCCTGTCCCTGGTGGGCATATGACTTTGAACTGGACCCTGACACACGTAATGCTCGGCATGCAAAAGAGCTGAAAATTCAACTCAACTCAACTCAACTCAACTCGACGGTTGAGAATCGTGTATGCCAATGATACGTAACCAACTCAACTGGAGTTATACTCCAGTCAATCCAAAGCCGTATGACCATCAACAACTGCGAGCGATCAGCTGAGTTGAGTTGAGTCGCCCCATTAAGCTCTCGTGTATGTCGAGTTAAGGTCCACTTAATACCATGTGACACAGTACAGCGTTAAAGAGAAAATCAATCAATCCATCAATCATGACTAAGACACACATTAGCATTGCTGGCGCGACATTCGCCCACAGATAACAAGTATGTAAGCTTATCGATACTAAATTACACGTACTGATAAAAAGGTTTTTAAAACTTCAGTCTGATATTTTTAAATGTGGACGATAAATTAGTCCCATAGGCTACAAGAAGTTTATATTTCTTCCCTTTTCGCACAAAGTTAACAGCTTCTTTCAGCCAGTATTATGTAATAGCGGTTAAGTCCCAGGGCAGAGCTAAAAGCCAGCGAGCTATAAAGAGTTTCGAGAAATACAATCTTAACAGTCTGAAAAAAATGTACAGATCGCTTTGCTTTCTTGGTTCTGTTCGTTTTGTCTTCCAGAAATCATGGCAGCTCACTTTCCCTCCAAACTATTCATCTGTCAAAACACCAGCTGAGATAAACAGAAAAGGAAGAAAAGTCATTGCTATACGCACATACATAAATAGCGGTTGATAGCCTACTTGACAATTAAGACAACACGACTTAAAAATGCCACACATTTCGACATTTTTTTTCTGACTACTAAATTTTTCATTCCACAAGAAGTCAACATTATTCGAGATTCTTCTACAAACCTGTTATTTCCGCAAACTGTGCATTGTCACGAGTTTGATTAATATGGCCGATTGGTGACTATTTTAAGTGAAAACCAAACAACGTGCAATGGTTGGTTTGTGTCTTCTGCATAGCGTTCCAGTGAGGCTGCACTTTACTTTTAATCAAGAGACTGGTCTTCTGCAAGGGAACAACGATATTTACAAATACACGACAGTATGACGAGAGCGACTTTAAAGCCCAGGCACAACAAAACAAACAAACCAGAAATTTTTACCATTTTGTAATGGTTCGGTTGGTTTCTTGAACATTGATATAATGTTAGTAGCAACACTCTAAGGCACAATAAAGCAAGCAATGAAGATTTAAAAAAATAAAAGAAATAAAATTTAGTGTACACTAAATGATTTATTGCACAATCGTGATATTTGTTAGTTTGTGTAATATTGGCACGGTATACCAGTATTGTGTTATGTGTCTGATAAATGTTCTGTTTCTCTGCATATATGCTATCTGTATGCATGCACTATTTAAACTGGACTCATTTTCTGTAGGCGTTTTCAAGAAACAGCGAACATTTCACTTACTGTGTGGGTGAAGATTACGGTCGGAACCAAACAGAACCAGAGACAAAGGAAAACCAAGAAAGCAGACACAGAGACGAAAGAAGCCAAATAGACTCGGGAGGAAACAAATCCAAACAAACCGAGCGGCAAAAAAGAAACCAGCACACTCGCAGGAAACCAAATAAACCCGGGCGAAACAAGTCCAAAGGTGGAGGAAACCCAACACACAGGGACGAAAGGAAACTAAGCAAATGCAGGGGCGGGGGAAACCAAACAGACCCGGGGACGCAGGAAACCAAGCTGATTCAGAAGCGGAGGGAGCAAAGCAGATCCGGGAGTGGATGAAACCAAACAGACCCGGGGACGAAGGAAACCAAGCTGATTCAGAAGCGGAGGGAGCAAAGCAGATCCGGAAGTGGATGAAACCAAGCAGATCCGGGGACGAAGGAAACCAAGCTGATTCAGCGAACACAGGCAAATTTATCTGCAACCAATTAGCTTGATAAATTTGCAGCTAAATCTTGTTTTTGTAACAAGATTTCAATAATAACGTAGCCTACATGAAATCAACAAAGAAGTTGACCTCTTTATTCAAAAAAACTTTATTTCCGCGCCATTTTATCAATATAATATACGTGTGTGGCTATATCATTAAATGCAGCCGCCTTTCGATCGACCTATAACCAGTGAGGTACCCGGTTCAAATCCCATTCTCATTTGGCGGAGGCTTTTAATGAGTATGTTCATCATGTACGTAAAAGGACAAGAGTTTACTCCGGTTCCTTCCAGCTTTAAACCTGTCTGCCACCGTGTAACTTTCAATTTCTTAAATATGGCGTTACACAATTAATAAAAAAATAATTCATTAATTCGTAATAGTTCATTAATTCATTAATGAATTAATAAATAAGTAAATAGATAAATATCAGTAAATAAATCCACAGGCGGGGAAGTTCAACTCATACCAAAACGCATTTTTCAACACTCTTTTCAAGGTCTGGATGTCTGGAGCATGATAAATGTTCTGAGCTATGCAGGCCTAGAGCGGGTAAGAAAAGAAAATTAAAAGGTTGTTTTTCTGAAACTACTGTGACTGTGTTAATGCACACTCGTGTATATCATACACTGTGATAGTCACTGAACTGTGGAGAGCGGACTAATTCCTCAAGTCTGCGCACGTACTCACCTAATTACTCGCAACATGTTACGTATTTATGGTCGACTAATTAAAGCAGGTCCCGCAAACCCCAGTATAGACTCCAGATCAGACTGGTACATTGTTTAAACACATATAACACACAAACAGTCAGCAAATCATTTCGTGACGTAGATCCCAGACAGCTGACAAGCTACAGCGCACATGAGCACTAGACATTTAAAACCTTCCCTTTATTATAATATATATATATATATATATATATATATATATATATATATATATATATATATATATATATATATATATATATATATATATATATATATATATATATATATATATATATATATCGTATATGAGATTTATTTATTTGTTTGTTTGTCTGTATATGACAACAACCCAATACATGCATTTCACTTATTGCAGTGGAGGAAACAGGACTGCTCGTAAACGAAACCACAGCCTACCTGATAATACACCTAACTTAAAGCAGCATAGATCAACTCTAGTCAAATGAGTCCCTCGAAGATTAAACAAGCACCACATTTTACCGCTGGATAGGGCATATCTTTGGTAGAATATATATCATTGCCTTTATCATTGTACATGCCACCATAGCATAAATGAAAAATTCTCATCACACCACCTCCTCCACCTAATGCTTAATGTTAGCTGTGTGCAGTTATAGATGACAACGCATTAAAGCAAACAAAACAATAACAGTCAGGGATATCTATATATTTATTTGATTGGTGTTTTACGTCGTACTCAAGAATATTTTACTTATACAACGGCGGCAAGAATTGTGGTTGAAGGAAACCGGGCAGAGCCGAGATGGTTAGTGTGTCAGCCAGCACAATGACCCAATGACTTGTGAGTTCAAGACATGCTGGCTTCCTTCCCTGGTTGTCAGTGGGACGGTCTTCCAGCAACGAGCGGATGGTCGTGTGTTTCCCCCGGGCTTTGCCCAACTCTCCTCACACCACAATACTGACCACCGTCGTATGAGTAAAATATTCTTGAGTCCGGCGTAAAACACCAATCATATAAATAAATGTGTAAATGAATACAGATACCTTTAGCAGTGTGACATTAGCAAATATTCTGTATGGCACTCAGGGACATGTACCATGTGTTCGACACATTTTTTTGTGTTTTTGTTTTGCTATATCGTGCATTCATAGTCAAATAGAAGATTTAAGGTGATACAAAAAGGTCGGCCATACCTGCCTTGTGGTAACGGTAATTCAGAGTACCAGCTTGTAAATCTACCCGGGGGAGGTTTTTACAAAGCAGTCGCAAATCGCACCTGGTGCAACTTCCATGACAAAATATGCTACTGAGATACGTCACCATGGTAAATGCGTTCGGCGCAGTGTTGCAATAGGTTTGTAACAACTGGCCCTTGGTTCATTTAGCCAGGAGCTACGGGACTCTTAGTTAGTGCTCGCGTATTAAGACCTGTGGGGCAAGACCTTGGGGGCATATTCATTGTACAACTCATGGTTTCTTATTTCATAAAACTGACCACTTTATCATAGCTGATAAGCATTCTTGACTGCGGCTTAAAAACGAATCAAATATGATCCACATTTAACAGCCATCGGGAACACTGACTGTTTAAAATAACTCGGAACTAAACTGTGGAGTTTGCTGGACTTTTGTTGATTTGGGATGGCGATTTGTCTGCAAACTGGTAACATTGTACTCGTGTATTACAAGATAACAATCCAGCTTGGATCCGAGCCATCACTCCCAAGGAAATAGTACCTAACCATAACAAAGTCCAGCAGATGGATTCGTTAGACACGTAGCATACATTTCTTCTAACGTTACATTACTGTTCCACAGATTGGAGGATATTGCATCCCACTTTAAAAGGCTAAAAAAGAAACTAAAACACAAGGTATATGGAAGGTGAAACACGATTTAATGCTATTCATCAAAATTGTAAGGTTTATATTTTTTAGAATTTTTTCAAACTATTAAAATATCTCATTGGAAACTTTGGATTCTACAGTGGCATTTTCTGACGTCAGATCATTTTCCTGCCACTTAACAATCCATAAACTGCCGAATTTCATCATTCAAAATGTATATTGATCGCACACGCATTCATGCATATATGAACGCATTCGCCGAATTGATTCTGAATCAATGTATTTGAAGCAAAAAAAAACAATGGATGTGACGCCGCTGATACCCTCTGGGTCACTACAGACCGCCGGGAAAGCTGTTGTTTTAAAACCATATTACTTGGCCAGAAATTTTCCAATATATATATATATATATATATATATATATATATATATATATATATATATATATATATATATATATATATATATATATATATATATATATATATATACGTTGCTGCTGTTGTACCTGTTTCCAGTTCGTTAATGCCTGTTTTAATTTTTGTAAATCTAGGCGTCGAAACAGACATTCGTACACCACCCGTCGACCGTAATGAAGATTCTGGGTCGATAATCCCAAGGCCAATATCCAAAACTACGGTGAACACAAGCCGCCAAAAAATGTTGAAAAAAAAGCATACAAAAAGTATATAAAATTCATGCAAAGAGAAGAAGTCTTTTCCTAATTTTATAATCTGGTACACAGAGCCCAACAAAAGGAATGAAATAATTTGATAGAATATCATTATTTAGGGCTATAAATCCAATATATATATATTAACATACATTAGGCTGTCTGGTCAGGGGAAACCCCTCTGGCAGGTGTTAGATTCGAGACTTCATTCCAAGTTGCTTAAGTTTTACATTGAACATAATTATCTAGAATTCGTTAAGAACAGCTGACAGTTTCTATATGGATAACAACTTCGATATTTTTTTCTTTGCAACGTTTCGCTGTAAATCCTAACATCATTGTGAAGCAGGTGAATCTCTGACACTCTGACAATCTCTTACACTCTGACAATCTCTGACACTCTGACAATCTCTGACACTCTGACAATCTCTGACACTCTGACAATCTCTGATAATCTAACAATCTCTGACACTCTGACAATCTCTGACATTCTGACAATCTCTGACACTCTGACAATCTCTGACAATCTGACAATCTCTGACACTCTGACAATCTCTGACAATCTGACAATCTCTGACAATCTGACAATCTCTGACACTCTGACAATCTCTGACACTCTGTCAATCTCTGACACTCTGACAATCTCTGACACTCTGACAATCTCTGACGCTCTGACAATCTCTGACAATCTGACAATCTCTGACACTCTGACACTCTGACACTCTGACAGTCTCTGACACTCTGACAATCTCTGACACTCTGACAATCTCTGACACTCTGACAATCTGACACTCTGACAATCTCTGTCACTCTGACAATCTCTGACAATCTCTGACACTCTGACAATCTCTGACAATCTCTGACACTCTGACAATCTCTGACAATCTCTGACACTCTGACAATCTCTGACACTCTGACAATCTCTGACACTCTGACAATCTCTGACACTCTGACAATCTCTGTCACTCTGACAATCTCTGACACTCTGACAATCTCTGACCCTGACAACCTCTGACACTCTCACAATCTCTGACACTCTGACAATCTCTGACAATCTCTGACAATCTCTGACACTCTGACAATCTCTGACACTCTGACAATCTCTGACACTCTGACAATCTCTGACACTCTGACAATCTCTGACACTCTGACAATCTGACACTCTGACAATCTCTGTCACTCTGACAATCTCTGACAATCTCTGACAATCTCTGACAATCTCTGACACTCTGACAATCTCTGACAATCTCTGACACTCTGACAATCTCTGACAATCTCTGACACTCTGACAATCTCTGACACTCTGACAATCTCTGACACTCTGACAATCTCTGACACTCTGACAATCTCTGACACTCTGACAATCTCTGACCCTGACAACCTCTGACACTCTCACAATCTCTGACACTCTGACAATCTCTGACAATCTCTGACACTCTGACAATCTCTGACACTCTGACAATCTCTGACACTCTGACAATCTCTGACAATCTCTGACAATCTCTGACACTCTCTGACACTCTGACAATCTCTGACACTCTGACAATCTCTGACACTCTGACACTCTGACAATCCGTGACAATCTCTGACAATCTCTGACACTCTGACAATCTCTGACACTCTGACAATCTCTGACAATCTCTGACACTCTGACAATCTCTGACTGACAATCTCTGACACTGCTTCATAACTGTGTCTCATTTCGCTTAACCCGTGGTTTGGGCCTGTATATTTCTCGTGCTGAATTAGATCGTCACCTTGGATATATGAAGAGTAACGTTGGAAGCGAAAATGAGATACATATTTTATTATCGACAATTTATACACTAGAATGGTACACAATTTGGATACTGGTTTCATCCGTTCTCGTATAACATCCATTACTTCTTTCCGACATCATGGGGCTATTGATTGCTTCGCTTTGCATGATTCCACCCTAATGTCTTAATTCATATACTTTCATTATGCTTTGATGGTTTGTGTTGAACGTTTGTTTTTGAGACTTGGCTTTGCGATTATTGACCTGTAACGTGCGTTTTGGTTGACAACTGGTATACGAATGTCTGTTTGGACACTTAGATTCAAGGGGTCAAGGGTTCGTATTCCTAGCGATCAATGCCTTTGGACAAATGAGTCAGACTTGTGTCGCCAAGGTCGATATTAGAATTAAAAACTTAAGAAGTATGAGAGAAAACAATCTTAACAATTAATATTACAAAAAAGCTTTATACACCGATTATCATAATATCCATCTGATTATTGCCTTGTGTTCCTTCCATGCGCTTTCCATACGTCTTATTTATACGACATTTAGATTTTCCTTTTCTAGAAATATAAAATAAACGAATCAGTTAATTGTTTCAAGGGTAATACTGTTTGATTGGAGGTAGTGTAAATAATATTGTTCACTTTTAGTTGACCCGCTAGCGAACTTTTTAAAGAGAGAAAGAGAGAAAACGCGCCATAAATCCATGCAGTCAGCGTTGCAAAGAAACGACTCCATCAAATGCCAACAACGATATTCGAATAGCGGGACATGTGTCAAAAGCTAACAGTCAATACAAAACTTTAACCGTGTTAAGATACGGAGGAGAAGTTAAACTGTAAAAAAGTGCTGTAAAATCGAAACCATTAGGGGATAAACAAATGACTTATACAGTCTGACTTTACCTTGTCGTTAGACAACATCGTCGTCGATACGGTACAAACACGGACCCATTGCAGTTGACCTGTTCAGTCGATATCCCGTGCTAACTGTATTATGCAATATTAGTGAAGTTTTTTTCACCCGTCCGTGTTGATTTTAGAGCAGGAAAGAGAGGGTGGATGGCTAATTTGTTCAAGTCGTGGGCCGAAAAACGGAACAACTTTGCTTGGGGCAGAGTTTAAACGTGAATGAAGCCAGCTCACTCGTTGACTTCTGAATGACTCCTGCCTCCGTTCTCAGATCCTGCTACAGGTTTTACATTGACCGCTCATTCAGGGTCAGTGGTAGGCATGACAGTAGCTGTCATGTTATGGACGTACATGGTCCAGATAAACTTGATAAGCAGCTTTTCCAATAAATTTATAGTCTAGAAAATGTGCCAATGATACCATCGCCAAGTAATTTTCTGGATTTGGTTCAAGTCGAAATCTGAACATCATATAGCCTCAGATTTTCCTATTTTGATACGTGTGTTTCGGTAGTGCACTTGTTGATTGTTTTCAGTTTTTGGCATTTAATCCAGATAAACCAAATTATTTCTGTTTCCTCCACTCAAAAAAATAATAATAATAATCTGTAAAATTTAACAGAAGTTTATTTATTTATTAATACATCACTTATATGACAGCGGTCAGAATTAAGATGCGAGTAATCCGGACAGAGCCCGACGGAAAATTTACGACCATCCACAGGTTGCTGACAGACCATTTATGAGAAAGAGGGATGCTAGAATGTATTCTGCTATTGCCGCAGATTATCCCGTGAAATAAAACACACATAACATTTCAATTCAACACAAATATTATATCAGACTAATAGGATATTATGTTGAATACGACGCAATAGCGTGTTACAATAACAAAATACATTCCAACATCACCCAGAGAACAGACTTTCTGTTAAAATTAAGATTAATATCTTGAGTGTAGCTTGTCTTTTAGTGGCTTACAATTTGAACATTATTCCGTTGTATAAGGAGAATGTTGCGGTGTCGTTGACCAGTCGCAATGCCGATATATTTATAGTGTATCGTCACTGTTACAAAAGACACCTCATTGGCCATTATTCTGACAGCTATCGGACCACCATATACTTGTATTTTAGAACAACCTGTGGCCTCATTTTCAATTACCAAACATGGTATTTAAGACTAAACATTACTACGGGTTTATCATTTGTAACAGAGATGTGTTTGTAAACGAAACACTTATCTTTAATGTATACATTATCTCTCAGAACTGACGGCCTGAAAGCATACATTTCCCCAGATTTAGGACTAGTTTAAGTGTCATGTCTGGTGTCTTCAGTATGGTGTTTCACTGAGGGAGGACTTTAACTGACGGCGTTACATACCGATCAGATACAAATGTTGTTGAAAGCGACGTGGAAGACCACAAACACGCTTTTGCATCCCCCATGAACACACTCAATTTAACCTTGGGGACTTCTGTTTCTTCTGCCAACGTTTTTTTTTTTTATCCGAGAGACCATTGATGGAAAACAACGAAATCATAATTTTGGTAGTGAAAACGAGGCTGACAATCGACATCATTGAGGATGTCAATACCTCGACGATCAGTATCAGCAATTCCATGCGGATGAATTAAAAAGAAAATCAGAAAAGCAAATTGACAATATAGAGTTTATTTATTTCAACTACAAAGAAGCGAGCTTGGGGTCGCTAATACAACATGCCAGCAATGGCAAACTACAGGCTAGCCAGGGCTTCGACAAGGGACGACACACGAGGCGTGATTTGCCCAGGCATTTACATGTAACAAAAATACAAATGACACCAGCAAAAATAGTTCTTAGGCACAACAAGTATAAATATGAACAGCAACTACAAAAGCACCTTCCTTGGACAATTTGCGATTTCACCGCCGCCCGTCCCCTTTCCCCTCTCCCCCACTAAAAAAAGGAGTAAAATAGCGGCGCGCAAAGCCATGCGTACCACTCACAACCTAGAAGCATTTGTCAAAAAAAAAAAAACAACAACATTATTTTGTAGCACACGTATATATCTTTAATTTACCGCATATCTCCTATGAGAGAATGAAAATCCATAATGGTAAAAACAAAACAGTAATTGTCTTCCTAAGGGAAATTCAAGAAATTAAGACACTGTTTTCGGTGGATTGTCGTTTAGAAAAAAAAAACTTGCGTCAGAAAAAAAAAACGGAACTATTTTATTTGTTCACTGATTTTCATACATATGCCGTGTAAATATCTGAAAGCATATACGAACCCAATAAAAAAAAATACAATATCAGTTGTGACGGAAGACTACAGTTAGACTGTTTGTTATATAAACAAATCTAGGCAAGATTTTCTCACGTAGCCCGTGTAAAGGTACAACAAAATTTTGTGCGGGTCTGAACTTGGAGAAAATTGTCAAATTCTGGGTAACTACCCGGTTTACGGATTGTCGTGATAGTATATATGTCATAAATCAGATAACAAGCACTTTGATGCATCAATCAAAAGTCAACCTACAACATTCGGCAAAAAAATAGACTTTCGCGTTACAAAATGGAACAATCAACCAACAAATCTCGCATTTTCACGGATTTCCGAGATCTCGTAGACAGAGGTCCCCCCCCCCTCCCACCCCATACAAAAAAAAAAACAAAGAAACCCCAGCCATCTCACAAATTTCGTTTCCATATCCTTTTATTTGTACGGAAGGAATTAATATGGAGCAGAAGTTTGGCTGGAAATTAAAACATGCAGTACCAATGTAGTGGTACCTCAGTGGCACTAACCCTACCTTATAACCTCACAGCCCAATTAGGCCCTGTACTACCCCACGCCCCCCCCCAACCACCCCCCCCCCCCCCCCCCAACCACCCCCCGCTCCTCCAATTCAAATAACAAAGCCTGGAATGATTTAAGGAGTACAAAAAATACATCATAAAACTTCTAAGTAAGATCTATCTGTGGCAGAAAAAAGCTTGGACATAAATTGTATAAATGGCAATGTACTAGTAATATAGAAGCTGTATAAATACACGAACAACGATTACTAAGTAAAATACAGGGTGACAGTTTACACGCTAAATATATACACACCAAGAAACGAAGGCTTCTAGAAGCCGTGAGACAAATCTCCAAAATTCAATACTTTTCACATTATCATATACTTGAACACTAAAAGTGTTCGAGGTCTCCATTGGTGGAGAGTTACTCACACATGCGCTCAACATCGGGTACAAAGTATAAATACAGCTCTAATCTTAACAGCGCCCTCTGGGATATGAAGCAAAGAAGAGGGCGCGTTGAACAATGGCTACGGTCCTCTTACAGAGGCTTCTGGTTTTAAACCCGATTTGTACACGCGTGCGCAGAGGCAAGATAACACATGTGACGATAAAAAATGTACACAACAGATAGTGTTCACATTACATGAATTCTAATTAAAAACAAACATTAAAATGTCATCACCTCGGCTAGTTACGACAATTCATAAATGCACGAAAAGAAAATAAAATACATGGGATATAACACGGCATGTGACGTCAAAGGACAAGTGTGACGTCACAAAGTTCACAACCTTCTCCTACCAATATCGTTAGTCACAACCATAGAAGGTCACACTTATCCCTGCCAGGCAATGGCAACCGTCGTTGTGTTCAACCAATAAGAGTTGACGAACCTCCGGTGATGTCGTCGCTACAAAAAGTATGACGTCATACTACGTTATCAACTCCTGAAACAAAGCAGTCGAAGTTTCCACACACTTCGTCCATCGAAGCGTGTCGTTTAAAATGGACTCAAAACCATATTACAACTACCAGAGCTATAATAAAACGTTCCCTATTCATGCATGATTGTCATAAAAAACATCTCCATGGGGTGATTGCATGCTATTTAGTGGAAGCACGTCTTCATCTGCGAGTACATTTTGATATTTTTCCTTGATATATAAATTTGTATGTGTTGATAGCTGATCAGGTCATTACATGGCCTAAGAAACTATGGAATACAAAATCCCCATTGAGTTCGTATATTTTGAGAAAAAAAACTCTCACTATACAACAATGCAAAAAGTACTACAGAGCAATGTGACGTATTGATAAGTATTGGTCAAAATTACAACGCAACAAAATGATATATGCCAGAGCTATAGCACGATATGACTTCAGCTAATGAAGAATCACGGGGCGCTTCCAGACAACAAGATATGGTTCTTGAAAAAAAAAAACAAGAATAATAAAAGTCACGTGGCACTACATCGGGAAGGACATGATGCACACTTGCAGGTCAGTCAAAGGCTGGTTCCAAAGTGGCATGCAAAAAATCGCCAAACGTACTGGCTTGGTACCAACCATAAAGGATGCCAACGCTATCTGTTTCTAGCATATTGCTAACACGTGCTAAGTTTCAATTGACACGGCTCCAAAACGTGATATGGGAATACAAAAATTCGTAACAACTTTGTAAGTTTTAGCAGCGTGTTATCAAAGTGATGTGCACGTGCGAATGGATTAATGAATCCTCTTCAGGTTGAGATCGATTAATCGATTGACTGATTGATTGTGATTTAACGCCGTGTTCTTGTGTTTTTTTTAAAATCAAAACACGGCGGCCATGATTTTCATGAAGTCATTTTCTGGTCGACTCTCCTTCATTCGGCAAGTTCCTGGCGGAGGATGTAACCTTAGTATAATTAGATTATAACAAGAATAAATCACGCAATCCAGGGGGAAAATTCTGAGAACTTAATGATTTGATCAGCAGAAAGTACGACAAAACTTATACTGTTTAATCCGTTATGAGGATGCTAGCACCAAAAGGAGACGAAAACGCTTTTTAAAAGCTAGTAAGTGTATATACGGCAGCAGAATGGTTTCGAACCGGTAATCATAATGAGCTAATTGTATTAGCCTAAGAGACTGAATCATTCATTTTTTAGTAAAAATACTAAAAGATTTTTTTCTTTAAATTCCCAATGAAGGGAAACTGTCGACGTAACTCTGATTTTTTTTGTCAACATATAAATGTAGTGACAATAGCATGCATAATGGTGGGAGCTGGTAACAAGAAATGAAGAAATGGTTCCAAAACATGGCGTAATGTCACGTGACCACCACGGCTTTACAAGTCTTCGTCACAATGGAAGGGTAAATTAATAATCAGGAGTTCTTACAGAACAGTTATACATATATGATCAGCTCTATAGCTGTATATCAGGCGCGAAAACCTACATCAACACTGAAATATCTCACTCCCTCACAACCTAGACCTCTCAAGGGTAGTAATTTAACAATGGTAAGGCGTCCATAAAGTAACAACCTATCAACGCTATCTTCGACTCGTTCAATCAGTCATACTGGAATAGTCTATTTCGACAATAGTAGGGTAACCAGGTAGAACAGTGATATGTATGTATGCATAACAAATATCAACATCGGTAAAGCCTTATAATGGGCAACGTGGATGAATTTTTTTTGAACATTTTCAATGAGCGTACAAAAATTAGACTAGTATTAACCGTTGGGTATTGAATAAAATCGGGATATAGGTATACATGTACACACATGTACACACTGTACACACATGTACACAATGTACTCACATGTACACACTGCCTTTACACTATTAAACTATGCTTCGTAGACAACAGGGTTTACCCTGCACTCTGCGGCTGTCCAGTTATTGAATGCCAGGTCATAATATGATTAAAAATTAAAGACGCATCTAAATGTACAGCAATGTAGGATGAGTTTTCACAATTAAGTACACAGATAGAGGTCATATACTGTAAGTATCTTTGAGAGAAAATGAAGAATTATCACTTTTACAACGCAAGAATTTGTTTGAATATCTTACAAATTGCCCACACAATGTTCGGAATGATTACTAGATGACGTCAAATTTACGTCGACGTCGCAAACGTTAGCGTCAATACAAATGACGTTAAAAACCTTTTTTTCTCACATTATTTATACATTTTTTTTTGGTGCTGGGAAAAGCGATGATATGGAAATCAAAATATGTAGTAAAAAAAACAAATTATTCATGGTATCCAATGGGTTTTGTGGCCGATGGAACTTGTTAGCGGATGCATAACAAAACAACATCGATTGTGTTGGCTCAACTCAGCCACATCCTGTCCCAGTCCAAGTCCTTTCTAACCCAACCACTCATGATATGAAAGTTCCATCAGGTTGTAAAGTGCACAGACTGCCGAAGGTCAGGAGTTTTCCATGTCACACGAGTTGTCCACGACATAGCCCACTTTAGATAACCATTTCCGCGTATCGGCAGATATCGTTATAGTTACGTCTCTCCGGGAGATATCTCGTGGTCCCACGTGAATCCTTGACTACAAAGAAGCACTGTTCCTTCCTCCGATGGAATTCTTTATGCGACTCTGAGAACAGTCTTAATGAGCAACAGAATCACAACAGCTATCAATGACACAGTTAATACTATCTACCATACTAGGTCGCTTGCACGTGACATCATGCAAAGTGGCGTTCTACGTCACTTCCTGTAAGATTGGGCGCACGCTCTAATCAAACGTATACCAGTAAATAGTAGATATGTCGGTAAAAAAAATTATAAAAAAGTCACTGCATCTTCATACAAAGAATAAATGTTCGTCTCTTCCTTCGTTTCCACGCATAACCCAACATTTTATTTAGTTGGCAATATTTAGCAATACTGTGTGTAGACAATCCTCACAAATGTTCTCCGTAACAGACAACCATGTGAAGGGGTAGGGAAACTAACAACAACAACAACATCTAATACTATAATGAGCATTTTTGTAGAGTATACAACGGCTAAGACACGGTGACCTCTAAGTGGTATAACGTCTATACACATCGCAACAATAAATCCTTCGATACTGCACCAATAAAAAGATTCAATCGTGTACCTTAAAAAATTGCGTTTTTGCTACAAAATGCAACAAGTTTGGGATGGATGGTGCAGAGGGTCACGTGACAATGTGGGTATCCCAAATGATACTCATAGCCTCAGTCAGACCAAATTAACCTACATCGGCAGATTGAGGGCAGAAAGATGCATACTTTGAGCCTGTTTATTTCAAACAACATAACGGGCAAGAAGTTTTAACGCACAGGCAAACTCGTATCGGCAGGTAGTCTCGCAAAACGACAGTCAATCTTGCTCTAAATCGTTCAATGACATGCGCACGCGCAATTGATATCACAACGGTAGCGGATCGTCCGTGAAGGTTGACCCTGCTGCCATACGTGTCACGACCCGATATACGAGATGAAGTGAGATTTGGCAAGACTTCCTGTTAGAAGCATACTAAGGCACTATGGGAAACAGTAATGGCATATAACATGTTGCACCTTTACCGGGAAAACTCTTGGTCATGCAGTCGTCTATGTAAGTCACATGGGGCTAACATTTCGGAAGTTGATCATTTGGTTGGTAGTTTTCCAAAATATTTGGTACACTACATATATTTAGAATTCACACCAAATCTTCACACCAACAAGAAGTCTTCACAACATTGAAACTCGATCGTGGACACAGAAGATGAGAAACCAGTTGATACACGGGCATACCCTACCTGCATAAACACGCGTACAGTACACCAGGTACGCGGAGCGGGTTTTTCGTCAAAAGTTCAAAGGGTGTAAATAGTTGATGATTTTGAAAAGCAAATTCCTTTGTCCTAAAAGACAGAACATCAAGTTCAACATGACACAAAGCGAAAGGAGTCCTGAACTAATCCGTTATGGTCAAATGACAGGTTATTCCAACACCTTACGGGTTCACATACGTCTTGTTCCTGTTAAAATTGCGCGGAGGAGTATTTTTATTTATTTATTTGATTGTTGCTTACCGTCATGGGTGACTATGTAATCCAAACGAGAGAATGGACATCGATGCTAATTATCTTGCGATATGTGACTTGGAAAAGTAGTTCGGTAGTCTAACGACAGATCACTACTCATGGAAAAGTAGTTCGGTAGTCTAACGACGGATCACTACTCATGGAATGTCATACGCCAACTGCTGTGGCATTGTTTGGGCCATTTTCATGACTTCATTTTGGGGAAATAATTTTGCCTCTATTGTTTTACAGAAGACAAAGGCATGTTTTGGTAGGCAATCTAACGTAATTAAAAGCATTTTCGCCGTGACTTTCTTAGGTAGTATGAATTGATGCCTTAACACCAACAGTTTTCATTAACTGTTGCAATATACAGAAAAGTCCTATGCATTATTTGAAAGGGTCAGTTGTAACACACCACTGCAAGGGAGTTATTGCAGTAAGTCACTGAACAAATTTCCTTGTAACGAAACAAGAGCAGCGTATATTAACAGGCCAGCAGCGGGCCATCTGACATTTCGTCATGAACAAAAACGCCACGATCACCTATACCACAGAAGGTTTAGAGTCGCAAGGACACGGTGTTTGCTTACCCGGTGTATATTAGCACTAGTTCCAATGACACCCATAATGGATTCAACAGCAACGACTATGGCAACTTATGTAACGGCATGTTCAAATAGCAAATAAAACGGTTTGCTTGCCCGACATATTATCTCTATAGATCCATTAACAGCAGCAATTACTTCATCTGTAATGCGAACCTATATCAGGGTACGTCTGCATTATTTAATTTTTATCAACGTTTGCAGCACTTCAAATACAGCCCGTGTACGTATCACACCTTGCTTAGACAGGATATCGGCAAGATTTCAATAAACAAAAAGTAACAGATCGTGCAGATATATAGGCTAGCAGCACAAAGTCATTATATCGTTTGAGGAAGAAGGAAGGCATATATCTGCCGATATTACGGACAGCTATACGCACAGCTCTTAATGCAAGGCAGAAATAGCGCTATAGCATCAGTAAGACAACTGCTACCTGGCGTTGTAAACCATGAAGCCGCCCGGAGGTATTTCGTGACAAACCGATAATATATCTAGATTTGGAGAACAAAACTCTTTTTTTTTTATTTCTCTTTCTTGCTTCGACTGCAAGTTAAACAGTGAGGTACACTATTTTGGCGCGATGCTGAAATTTGCCAAAATACCTGAAAAAACCGGCAATAAGCTGAATAACGGACAGCGTTCAGTGTATATTGCAGTCTAGGCCTCCAGTTTGAGAAATACAGAACATTTATCATTTCTCCATATAAAATTCTCCTACTGAAAAATAACACGAAAGTGACAGTAAAAAAAGCCCCTTCCAATAGATGATTGACAAGGTGCGTCACAGTCGGCTAGTTATTACGTAGGTAGAAGAGAGGGAGAAAAAACGACTCAAGTCCGCTACATGTCTGAATATTTCCAAACGATCGAATGTATAACCGCTAAGTATGTTGAAGAATTATATATAAATGGGTGGGATGCTGACAACTCTGACAAGCGGGCATACACAGGGTGGTTACTTAAGACACGACAGTCTCTTACAAAACCCAGCAGGTTCAAATTCTTCACTGCTTCGGAGATGGGGGAGGTGTATCCATAAAGACATGGTATCTATTGTAACATGGACAAATACCCCGAGAGTGAGAGTAGGGATTGGTTGAGTGCGTGGACAAGAGGAAGGGGATGGGGGTGAGGGGGGTCAAAGATGTCACAAAATTCATGTCTCATTAACGCTAGCTTTGTTACACTGTAAACCGTTTCCCAATTCGACTCACGGGCGAGACTGGTATGCCGATAGGCCGGGGCATTTACCGAGGATGATGTATGCAAGAAGCGGTGGAGAAGCATTCACCCTCCGCTGATACGGCTCTGTACGTCCATTGATCGAGGAATACCGTGCTATGTCTTCCAGCGATGGTGGTTTTTTTTATCTTCTGCCGCCTTCTTTTTTTTTTTGGTCTCTTGTTTGGTTCTGCTGTGGTCGAGCTACCTACAACCGTCGTCTGGCTCGGACACGCCTGTTCTGCTGTTCCGAAAAGCTTTATTGGGAAGTCTTCACTGGATGCGTCTCTCCGTTTTTGAGTGGCGCTGGCATTTGCCACTATCTTCCATGTACTCGGTTTTTCCTTTGGGTTTTACGTAACCGATCGGCAACCCCTGCTTACAGTCGTCTAGGGGAATACGTTCACCAGGCCAGCCCGACCTTGTAATGTTGTTATATAACAGAGGTATACGTATTCCAAAAGCATACGAAGCTCCAGCTTGCTAGTGAAAAATCGATAAAAATCTGCAAGTATTATACAGGATATAGTCTTCAAACTGTAGCAGGGCTATAAATACCTCCTAGTTCGACGCACCAATGAAACCTACCTCAGTTTGAGTTGCAGAAGACAGGTCTGCGTTGCAGGACGCTAGCACTGGTCGTCCATCTTATACAGGCGAACAGACGCAATCATCCCCCTGCTATCGTGTCTGACGTTCTCGAACTTACAGGTTCTCCACCGAATCGCGGGTACTACCTATCACTTTCAGTTAAAAAATACATTGATCCTTTTGATTTTGTTTCCACAGATCCTTGCTAAAGTTGTCAACTGGGTTATGGTCAGTCACTATATACTAATATATTGTCCTTTCTTGCCATTAATCCGAAACAACTCCGGGAACGTCATAAGCCACTCCTCGACTCTTTCTTTTCCCGCGAATGAACTCTAAAAATAGAATTAAAAACGTACAGCATAGAGAGTAAAACCATGTCCGAGGAGACACTTTTCTCATAACCATGCATGCTTACTTTGATGTTGGTCAAAAAGACAGTACGGGTGTTTTCGTAGTGGTCACCGCAAATTACTGTTCTCCAAATGTCTGCGTCTGCAAATGTACCAAAGTTATTCCGTTAGTACTGACGCTACTTTGGTGGTGTTGACAATGTTTATAGTGGGGAAACAATTTGGATGGGGGGTTTGTAGGTCAATTTTATCAATGACGATTACGTTAGTTTGTGATATAGTTATTCCGATTCTATTCGGAAACTAAGCGAATGGCGCGGTTACAAACCTAACACGCGCCTATGTTTCTGGGGCCATTTCCACAAAGACATTTGTGGCTGGAGACAAAATTTAAAACGCTGTCACAATGATTAGTTTTCGGTAACGGAAGTTGTCATTTTGACACATTTGTGTTAAGATAACATTGGTGGTCAAAATCTTAATGGAGCCCAAAATAAGCTCTAAAATCATATTTCAAATTTCGATTTGTGGACTCGGATCAGTTCCTGCCAATAATCAAGACATATGAGCCAAAGAGAATACCACCATCAATTCCTGACACCACCTTTAAGAGTCGCACCTTAGCTTATATTCTTACCTGTCATAAAAAACAGGATTTACAAACAATAGACCATTTCACTGTACCATGTGTTTATACACAAAATACCAGACCAGGTAGTGATGCATGGAGACCGTGAGTAAGGGAGGGTGAGGTGGTTTTTAAAGATGGGGCTAAAGAATGGAAAGAGCCAGCCTTCAGATGCTAGATCGAGGCATGGAAGGCAAATGGAACCTGCCATAAATGCGTATGTGGTGACACTCGGTTCAGTGGAAAGCGAATTCAGCGAACGTGTCCGTTGTGAAAGATGTGAGAGCATGTGTATCCTTAGATGTGAATACCATTAGAATAAGAAACAACGTCACAACTGAAATGCCCATGTTAAGATATAGCGCTCAATAAACCAGACATCAATTGTATCGATGTTAGTTATTGGGTAAGAGTATGTAATGCTTTTACGTTAAAAAAACGGCTCTCTATGTTGCCATGGGGAACTGGAAATAAAAAAGGATTTGCCTAAAGCTGTTCATTCACCCACTGCTGGTAGCGACTACTCCATCATTTGATTTACCCTCGGCCTGATTCTCGCATTGCGTCATGAAGGTTGGATTTGAGCTAATTCCCATCCCGACAAGGAATGGGCCTATGTAGGGGATATTGTGCTGCGCTGTGGCTAGATTACCATCCACCAGAAATTGATGGTCCCAACAACTCTCCTCCGAATTTAGCCTCTGGTGTTTTGCTAAAGTAACGCAAAACGCCGCAACTTCACCGCAAATTGTGCACGATATTGGATGGACGTACACCCCGACCAAGGGCAGTACGTGAAAAACTGCAACAAATTATTGCGAGATTTAAAATATGTGTCTACAAGCATAATCCACAACCTTTGCATTATATCATAGGTGAATTATTGTTATTATTATTATGACCTATCATTATAGGTCAAAGGTGAACTACAAATTGGGGGTGAAAATCCGCTCCAATACAGAGCTAAGCAAAGGACCAAAAAGCACCGGGCTGGATAGTTTATGTAGAAAGCATGTGATATATTTTCTCCATAGAACAGACCTCAAATCAAACGACCCCTACATCGACACAGACTCCGTAGCTGCTTGTCATCTAAAATCTTTAACCCACGGCATTTCTACACGACAGGAGATTCCCGTCCTAATCGTTGTAATCAACATGAGGAGGGTGGGAAGTAGCGAACGACAGTGGGCAGGGCTGGCTGGGGGTGTTGGGGGAGGGCGGGGTATGTTACGGGAGGAAGGGAGGTTGCAACTCCAGTATGGTTTGTCCCGAGATACCCTGCTTATTTGAATCCTGTGAAATGCAATGGTTTGCCAACATCTAAGGGAAGCATAACGCATGTTTTGCAGACTCAAAAAAGAACGATTCATATCTATTCAGATGCATAATGCTTTGAATTCTAAATGGGCAATTAGTTCTTTGATACAACCGTTTGAACCTAACTGACGTAGTGCATGAAACTTTCCACTATATTGCATTTTCACGAGGTGCGCCAAATATGGACTTAATTACCAAAGCTTAAAGCAGGGGAAAACATGAATCTAGTGCGACTCGAGCTCACAACCCTTGGCAGATAACAGCAGTTCAGTAAGAACCGGTGAATATTTGTGACAAACAAACACGACCTTGATTTGTGTGATACGTTATTCCCAACGTATCTCTTCCCTATGGTAAAGCGGGGTTAGAATTACAAGAAACTCAACTTTAATGTGATGAGTATGCCTACATTGACATCGATATTTATACTGGGTGGGCAGACTTTTGTATCTCCTGAGAATAAGCTTGGGTAAGAAGAGGTTAGATATGGTGATTTCGGTAAGGTGACTGCGGTCTAGACGCTGGTCGACTGGGGATATATCATGAGTTATCGTATGTTCATGTAGTCAGGTAAGTAGCTAGGAAAGAAAATGCTGAAATGTTATGAACGTGAGCTCGCAGCACATTCCGCCAAACTTTCCACCTTTTGCAAATGTAGTACGTAAAATGGTTCAGTTGTTGTCTGTTTTTGTCTTGTGTGTTTTTGTCTTACCTAACTCAAAGTCCAAAAGGAACGCACTTTCTTCCCTACATTGAGTATCAAACGATTTCCAACTCGTACCTGCAGTATATATCATACAGGCGTTTGTGTGCCTCGCTGATCAATGAAGTAGGAATGAATCGTTCGATCGGAAAAATGTATCAGGACGTTGTGTAACGTATCGAACGTTGAAGGACAACCAACTCGAGCGTCATTACAACCAAGGTCGTCGTCCCTCGAAATCACATAAAGTAGGTGTCAACAAGTGCACAGTGACGAAAGACCACGACACCTGAGCCAGGCGCAATGAAACAAACATTATGACGCAAAAAAAAAACCATAAAATGGTGCAATTTTTGGAAAATCCTCAAAATTCTGCTGGGACACTACCGGTACTTAAAATTCACCTGAATAAGTCTTCTGGCCTGGTAAATATACATTATACACCCCAATACACTTGTACAGATGTGATTGTTTGCATGGCAAATGTTTCATAGAAGAACTTCTCAAAGTGCCAAAAGTACCATGGCTCGGGTCAATGAGATAACAATTCCAAGACCACAGAGGGCGTATCTAAACAAGCAACGAGCTGGCTAGACCTCTTTTGCCTAATCCAATGTAAATTTAGGTCTGGAATTATCATGAAATATATGAAAATCTTATATGTAATTAGTATTTTTGTAACACAGCCTTGTGACTGCTTACGAAATGGCGACTACAATTATGTAGATTCTACTCTCTCAGAGTGGACGTGACAAGAAGAAATCCAGTTTGTATTCCTGGGAAGTTTTCCATGTCGCACAGCCTTGAGAGAAAATCACGCCAAGGGCCATTGTCGAGCTGGACAAATCAAGAGAATTCAGCTTTTCTTTTTTTCTTCACTAGTGGGTGTTTCCAATTTCAACTACCCACATAGTGTATATGCCCAACAGAGATCAGCAAAAGAAACGTCAGCTATAGTTCAAAACCATCATCAAGGGGAGAAACATATGCAGCTAAAAAAACTGCATCAGTTGGCAAGGTTCAGGTTATGATTTCAAATTACCAATTCATGACAATACCAAACGTCGAACAAACCAGCATTTCGAGCAAACGTCGAAATAACCAGCATTTCGAGCAAACGTCGAACAAACCAGCATTTCGAGCAAACGTCGAAATAACCAGCATTTCGAGCAAACGTCGAAATAACCAGCATTTCGAGCAAACGTCGAAATAACCAGCATTTCGAGCAAACGTCGAACAAACCAGCATTCCGAGCAAAAGTCGAACAAACCAGCATTCCGAGAAAACATCGAACAAACCAGCATTCCGAGGAAACGTCAAACAAACCAGCATTCCGAGCAAAAGTCGAACAAACCAGCATTTCGAGGTCACAATCACCAAGCGCAATACCCATCCACCTTTTTAACTGAGCAATTTCCATACCCGAGCTGTGGTTTCCAATACAGCCACCTCATAGAACTTGATTTCTGCATTCGCTCAAGACATTTCTCACAAGAGCAATGTCTAATACTTTTTTATTTTTCACTTGACTTCTTTTCGGAGCTCGACTATACAACTCCCTTCATATGGTTTCAGATTGGCTATTTAAAATGGTGTTACCTCTGCCCAGCCCGGGTCTGACGCAATCTGAAAGTTATCTGATCGAACTGGAACAGGACAGTTTACGGCTACGTCCACATGTGTCCTCATGTATAATGACACGTAAGACGGGTGTGTTTGTTGTTTTATCGTCAACAACCTCTTCTAAATTCAATGAGAAACCTATCATGTAGTGTTGCAGTTATTAACCTCACACATTTATAAACCGTCTGCATTGTAATCAGTACAATCTTTACGTTAAGTATTCAGAACAAAAACCGTAAATGCTGGTTCTTAGGCATGCATATAGCAACAACAAACGTTATTGCACCGAACGAGATGTAAACTGATTGAAGTACACCTTACAAAACAGTAAAAGTTCAACGCACAGTCATGAATCAATTGAACGTTGTTCTTTACCATTCACTGGCATTCCCAACAACGCGCCGAAATTTCTCTCATACTTTCGTAGCGTCCATAATACAAGCCTTTGCGTTTTCGAGTGCTATAGTATTGGAAATAGGTGAAATACCAAGGTAAGTGCTGTCGCTAGACACACGCGATGCAACTACACAGATGGGTACAGATGGACTGATCCCACGGCACGACAACATTTGTGTAAGACTCTACCCACACACGAGACATGTTGTTTTTACAATCCTGTATCATGGCCGGGTGCTAAAGATTTTTTTAAGTCTAATAGTGCAATGTAATTACCTTACATTCACACAGGGTATCGTCGTTAAACATAGTTCTACAAAGCGAACCTCCCCTCCCCCTTTTCCCCTTCTCTCCCCCCGCCCCCCCAGGCCAGAGTTGGGGAGGGAGTGATCCGATAGTCATCCATACACGTCACAGTACGTAGTACATGTGGATATATAGCAAACTCGCAAACTCGGGCATGGTGTAGGAGTGCATAGCTCAGACTGACAATGACTTCTGTGCACCAAAACGTAATGGACAATACTAACAGAGAGCACATACGATCTGTTTATACCTCAGAGTCTGGCGACTCTGGGCACTATAATGCAATAAACAATACTAACAGAGGGCATAGACGATCTGTATATAGCTCAGAGTCAGGTGACTCTGGGCACTACAATGCAATAGACAATACTAACAAAGGGCATAGACGATCTGTATATAGCTCAGAGTCAGGTGACTCTGGGCACTATAATGTAATAGACAATACTCACGGCATAGCTGGATGTTGGCATAGTTCGGAAAGCTTATCTCTAGCAGGTTAGCCAGTGATACAGGCCTTTCACGATAGGAAGCTCATCGAAGGCATGGCCCATGGTAGCGGCGTGGCTTATGGGGGAAAATAGCATAGCATACAACCCATGACTGCATATCTCATGGAATCGGGGCAAAAACTATATGTATATATACATGTAATATGGCCTATGGCACTCCATATCAGGCAATATTGATATGTTTCATTCATAAATACTGCAGCAAAGAAATAAATACCAGCTAAATATCAAATCACAACAACAACCCAAAAAATTACCTAGGACATTTAAATGACAACATTGAATGAAAAATACAAAGTATCTTTTAACACTTACGGCTAATCTGCATATGCATGTAAACTATGAAAGAGGCAATGAAATCTTGCAGGGGAACATATGGAAAGATGGCGTTTACTGTCCACTGGTCCAACCTAACGACATGTACGGTAACCAGACGAACGTCTACAATCTATCAAAAATAATTACTTCATCCAAACTGTTTTGGCAACAACAAACAAAGCCGTGCTGAAGTCTCGTTTAAAATTTCAAACTTGCACGTGGTACCCTCGTGGTATTTACCTATCAACTTTTCTCGCTCATATTTTGTTCTGTAGAAATTTCATCAAAATAAATAAGATGACATAATGGATACGGAAAATGCCATGGAAAAATAAGACAAAAGAAAAGAAAAAACAAAAAGAAAAAAGAAAAAGAATAATAAAAACGGGCAATTAAAAAGAATACATACTGTAGACCTAAAACACCAAAGAATGTAATGTGACTCGGTGAAAAGAGATTCTAAATATCCTTGCGGATATAATAAATGTTTAACCCTATCGCTGACAAAGGTAAAACGTAGACAGCGATCAACGCCCAAACTATATGCCTAACAGCCTCTATATCTACCAAAAATTGCAGGTGTTCGTCGGATAGTGAACTGACCGCAGTCATAAAAACGCCATGCACAAAGGCGTATAGAGTCAGTCTGTAAGGGCTCTGACTAGCAAATAACTCCAATATTAGAGTAAAACAAAAGCTCATAAAATTACAAAAAAAAATCAAAGAAACAAAGTGAAAAAAATGTATGTACAAAGCTTTCAGTAAGTCCTTTGCAAAACCATTCTTTTCATTGGGTGATCTATGGCTGATTTTATTGAGTCCATATTCCTCAGCCAATCAAACCGGTCTCTTGGTTATTGTGACTATAATAAGCCTGTCATTGGATGACAACTCTTTATGTTTATGATGAAGTTAATAACTTGTAAATTTGCAAACAAGCCCATGAACTAGGAAATTAGGGACACAAACAAAACAGTGGGATATGAATGAGAGGACAAAAAAAAAAAAAAAGAAAAAAAAAGAACGTGAAGTGATGATTTTCTTTTGACTTCGCGCTCTTGAAGGGATTAATATATTGCCAAGATAAACCCATTTCTAATGGCTATTAAAATAAAATGAAAAAACGAGAAATAATAACACTATTGGGACAACAGAGCAAAAAAAAAATGGACTGAACATGCAAATATACTGTACATAAATATTACCACGTTCAAAACTAGATAAAGTTTAAACTCCCACGGGCTTTGCCCCGATCGACTTTAGCATACCAAATGATATTCTCCTGACACAATTTCCTCCATGATGTCTGGGAAAAGTATATCATATATGTACGCAGGGAATATCAGCAAGGCTTTTTCATTTAAACCCATTCTGCCTCAGAGTCAATTCGTCCGCTGATGGAAAACTATGGGAGAACAAATCAGTCACAATGCTACAAAAGCACCGCCTTACCACGAGAAAAACCGTTACCATAGAACATAACTAAGGCAAAATATAAAAAAAATGTTTTGAGTATGAAACTTAACATGACTAGCTTTAGGATCAATGCCAGTGGAAATGACTTTCATCTCACAAAAATGAAAATGTAAACAGGGCAGACACTGCACGAAGCTAAACTCTTTGGACTGAGGCCTTATATAAGCATATGAATCTAAGACAAAAAGTTACAAGGAATCCATCTGATCTCGACTTGGGCTGGCAGTAGGTATATAGTGCCACCTAGTGGCGTTTATCTGAATAAATGTCTTAATGGTACACAAACATGGAGATGATTTTTTTTTCTGTGGAGAAATAACGGACCTGTCAGATCCGATAACAACTTGGGTTTACGCTAGCTGCTCAGCCTGGCATAACCAATTTTGATTGGTATCACTCAGCATAACAATGCCACATGTAGAAAAATGGTCACCCACATATAAATTAGATGACTTGCAACTCCCCATTTGACTCTTGGTAACCATGTCACGAAGAGATATGACTTGAACGTTGAAGTCAAATCGACCCAATGGTCGAAGTTCGTTTTATATCTGGAGTTCATGTAATATCCTCAGGTCAAACTTTGGTCCTTGGCGAAACGTCCATTTGTCACAAGTTAAAGTCTAATGGAATGCTGAATGAAAATGAGTAATTAACCACGAAGGCTTTACAAAAAAAAGAGAGAAAAAAGAAACAAACACAACAACTCAAATCTAAACCATGACGATATTTCCAAGGAACAGGGCACTCCTATTTAATGTGGCCTGTTAGATGGCAATTGAAATCAAAGCGATCTTTACAGGCCGCTTTGCATATCCCACATCGGAAAGGATCTCCGTCGTGCGAGTGGAAGCCATTGTGAAGAAGGTAAAGAGTGCAATCCTCGAAGATGACTTTACAGTGTTGACACTTGAAGACTTTCCCCTTTGTGAGCAGGTAATCCACCAAGGTGTGGTCTTCGGCCTGGTGGTGATTCAGAGTCGGAGTGCAATTCGTTGTGTAGAGATTCATCAGGGCGATCTCGCCCACGTCTTTCATGTCCTCCGGCGGACTGTCTGCTGTCGTGCTGATTCCCGTGGAACTGGGTTGCAAACTTTCGTAGTCGTTGCTACTGTTGCAGCGCCGCATAGGGTGCTTCTGCTTCCGGTTGTTAGAAGAGTGGTTTGACAGGCGCTTGCGCAGGTTGGTAATGGTCAGCTGAGGGCGCTCCTCTTTGATTGACAGGTCCGTCGGTTCGTTCGACTGTCCGCTGGAGAAGCTGCAGTTCTCAGATGGGGTGTTCTCGTCGCGGGGAGACTCGCATCCACGGGTGTCCAGGTCGCTCTTGGAGCTCAGATCGTAGGGCTGGTCCTGATTGGAGAGCTGTCCGGAGAGGTGAGAGTCCGTGCTAGGCTTGCGAGAGCTGGGCATCATAATGGTCGTCGTGGTAACAGTGTTGGTCCCTTCTGGAGAAGAAGCGGGGGATTTGTGCAGATCAGGTCTCATTGGGAGAATGTCCCGGGGGTAAGCCCCTATCGACCTCGAGTGGTCGGACGTCGCCATGACGAGCATACCTCCGTTCGTCATGAGGGTGGGGCCATAAGCCGCTGCCAGCATTTCGGGCGTGAATGCCCTTGGGTCGGGTGTATGAGGCGGGAGGCTTCCAGGAAGCGGTGGCATGGGGCCTTGACCAGAATTCATGTCTCCATTAGTTATGCTGACGGCCAGATCTTCGTGACTCATGTTCAGACCATCCATGGGAGTGGACCGTGAGTTGTTCGACTGCTCCATGCTCCCGAAGTTGTGCATTTCATTGGCAGTGGCGCCCGCCACGGGCGAAGACTCTAACACGTACTTATCCAGGTCGTGTGCGGTCTTGACATGATTCTCCAGCTCTTGCCAGGAACTGAAGCTACCGTAACAGATCTGGCAGCGATAGTTGTAGTCGTTAAAGTGTCGCTTCTCGTGCATGCGATAGCTGCCGCACTGCGCGAAGGTCTTGCCGCACACGCGACACTCGTACGGCTTTTCTCCTGTGTGAATCCTCTCGTGGGTGCGTAGAGTGCCGATCTGCGTGAATCCCTTCCCACACGTCTCACATTTGTACGGTCTCTCTCCTGTGTGGATGCGCCGGTGTATGGCCAAGCTACTCTGACTAGCAAAAATCTTGCCGCAAATTTTGCAGGTGTTATTCACCGACGAAGAATCGGGTCGGAGCTTCCTCGAGGGAAGAAGTGGGTACTGGTAAGACAAGTGTTTGGTGGGGGGCGCTGGGGGTGACGGTGGGGTGTTCGACGTGTTGTCCGGCTTCTCCTGAAGGGCCGGTGGATTGTTTGTTTTGTTCTTGAAATGTACCTTCTCGTGTTTCTTCCAGTTGCTGGGGTCACTGAATCGCTTCCCGCACACTGAACAATGGTAAGGTTTTTCACCGGTATGCAGTCTCTCATGGGCTTTAACATATCCGGCTTGAGCGAAACGTTTCCCACAAAAGCGGCAAGTTATGCGACTGGCGTTCACTTGCATATCATTATATGATACGTTCCCATTGCTGGAATAGGCCTCCGCCATAACATCTGCATCTGACATAATACTGTATGGTTTCTGCCGAGACCTTCACAGCGACAGTCTCATTCAGCTCCTACTGCACATACCTGCAAATACACACAAAAAGTCACATTGATTACTTTCTTGGATTTCAAGTCTTTCACACTGGATTGCACCTGTGAGGTTGCAGACCCAGATTTAGCTTTCACTGGTTTAGATGAAGCACTGAGTCAGCACATTTGTCAAGTGCGTTGTCAAGCAAAGAGGGTATTCTGGGTAATGTCGTCTCCCGGACATATGAACCCCGCTCACATATGATCAGTGAACACATTTTCAATGCAGTATACACTAAATGCATTAAAGGAAGACATTTAGCCTTGGATTATACATACATACAAGCAACACAGCCTAGAAACAATGCCATACAATTTGGAGGGAAAATAAGTAGATGTCGATGGCAACCTTTGTCGACGACAAAGATTAAGAAAACCAATGTCGTGCGTTTCGGAGGAAAGAACAAAACCGATAATTTTCTCCCTCTTCTACTTTTGCCTGATGTGACGTCACGCACTGGCAGATGGAGTTAACCTTGGATGATGTGTAGCCAGAAGTGATGTTGTGGTTTCAAACGCTCTTGATGTCGTTCTAGCATTCACAGTTACAGTAGTGTAATGCAATCCAGATTAAATGTTGTACTTTTTTCCGGAAAGGTCATCTAATTTAGACATAAGTTTAACAAAATGTTTTGGTACATCACAGATTTCAAACAGAAAACTACAATCTAAGCGTCATCCAAAACTGACGATCTAGGTCCATAATTTCAAGGTCCAATTCTCACTCTCAAAATCTGCTGTAGAACATAACGATAAAACTAATTGATGTCAAAATATTAAGCAAATTGTTGTTAGGGGGCGTGTTAATTGCTACAGCAGACGAATATACACGGACGGTTAAAATAAAACTTTTACCAAGGTAAATGGACGAGAGGCCGCTTTGACCATTTGCCAGCTATCACCGTCGCTGCTCTGATTTTGCTGTTCACGCTTTTATATTTAATTCAATGCTCATTTGACGAAAACTGCAGTTACGACCAACAAGAATTGTTTAGTGAAAATTATAAACAGAGAAAACAATATATTGGGCTATCAAAATCAAAATGAGGGTAGTTCAAAAGACTGTGTATCTATCCCTTTTCAGGGTGAAGATAGTGAATGGTGCCTTTTAGACGGGAAGATCGGTTCATCAGAGGCTAGGTTGTTCTATCTCCTAGTCTCCCACAGTCCAGGTCTGTTTACAATCCTCCCAAGCTTCTCAAACATCTCCACCATGTTTGTTGTCAAAGTTTGTTCGGCTCCAATCTTATCTTTGGTCCTTTGTCTCTAAGTTGTCTTTTGTCTCGCGCGACCTTGCCGTCACGGATCATACGAATTTTACAGAAGTGTACTGCCTGTACTAGGCGGAAGTGTGGGGCAGTACAATAATCGTTTATCCACTCAAAAACTTAAAAGATCTCAACAGTTAAGTTAGCTATACTAATTATTCAATATTGGCGTTCACAGTTTGTGGCATTGACTTAATATTTAAACATTTACCTGATTGTAAATTTACTACTATTTACACGTTTACAGGAGTGGTTAGAATAAAACCCTAACTGAGGTAAATCGAGGCCGTATTTCTAACTGTTGCCTGCCTTCATTTGCCAAGCATCACACGGTTGTAGCTGCTTGTCTGACCTAGGAATTACTCCTTGTTTCATATAGGACATACAATTAGTTCTCAGGTCACCACACTAATACCTGTCACAACCAGATTAGTGACAAAATTAGTGACGAGATTTGTGACAAGTTCTGTGACACAATGACAGTTTGTAATTGTCCACAGACGGGTTGTAATCATATGTGCGACATTTTGTCACCCTGCAGCATAGAAAATGTAGATTCACATTTAAAACTTTGTATCCTGTTCCCAATAAAAAGAGGACAACATTTATTCAGAAAAAACAACACATGCCAAAAGAACAAAAACAAAAACCTTTGCTATGCAAGACTTATATATCATTTCCTGGTTAAAAACAATAGATTATTTCACAAGAAACAGGCTGGGATTTTTTTCTTCTTTCTTTTTTCAAATTTCAGATAAAAAAATTTATTCTCTATCAATGTTTTCTATAATTAAATGAAGGAGAAAACAGTTTGCAAACAGGGATGCTGTTGGCAAGAAGCAATGTACTTCCACAAACCCAAATTAATAGTACAAGCACCTTCTCATGTCAAGATGATCTTAACTAACAGTAAACTGAGGTCTAATTTCCAATCCATGTAGAGGGCAACAAAAACGCAGCCTACTAACACATCACATGTTGCTGTGCTCAACAGGGAACTATCCCTAATATACCCATTACCTATGTTTAACCTACTCAAATTAAATATTACAACTGATTTCTTGGCTTCCTGGTACTGGTTTGTGACAAGCAGACAAAAAGGAAACAACATCATCATTCAGTTTTACACTCCCCTGCTTTCTGTGTTTCTTTTTTTTTTTTCTTTCTTTTTGCTTAGATTGAAATATGTATATGCAGTTGTTACTGCTGACTTGTTCTGGCTGATGCCCTGGTACAGTGATAAGAAAGAAGAAGTTTACCTTATAATAGCAGTTATTCGGCGAACACAGTGACCTACTTTAGACAAAATGATACATGTAACATTCACTTTTAACCCCTGTACATTCTCTGTGTGATCCAGGTATGGTAGGCTGTAGTGAGCATAATGACAAGAAAAGTGAATATTGCAGATCTAATTGGACATTTTCCCACAATAGTAGAAGCAGTGTATAATCCATATATGGGAAGCTAACCACTCCCTGTATAATGACAAGAAAACTGTTTAAAGATGTCAGTAGATATTATTCTAACAAGTTGGCTCACTATGTGATCTATGTATGGAAGGTTGTTCTGCACGTAATGACAAGAAAAACGAATTTTGGATGATGTCACTGGTTAGTTTTTCTACACCAGCTGGCTGACTGCATTATCTATGTGTGAAAGACTGTTCCATCCACAAAGACAAGAAAACTGAATTTTTGTAATGTGTGTTCTGCACATATTAAAAAATTTTCAAGATATGACCCTACATCTGCCCCTACCATCAGAAATCACTACGGAGCACTGCACATAACAGGATATTCTTACTTCTGGTCTTGATTCCTGAAAATTTATAGTGAACTTCAATTTTAATACAGACTCAACAAAATTAAGTTTGCAGTTTAACCTTGTGTGATAAGCAAAAACTGCATGAAACATTTGAGTATTTATCTCTGTAGTCTCCTACAAAACTCATCATAAGTTCTTACTTATGTTATATATATACCCAGCTTCATACACGTCATATGATATCTAAAAGAGTCCACAAGTTCATTGACAGGGTATTACTGTTTTGTGTTAACATGTCAGTCTAGTATCACATAAACTTATAGGAATATATCCTCGGACATTTTGTATCAAACTTTCACTCTGTTGTTCATGAGGAATGGTACAAGAGTGGTACAAGAATGGTACAAGAGTGGTACAAAAATTGTCCATGATACAAGAGTGGTGCAAGAATGATACAAGAGTGGTACAATAATGGTGCAAGAGTGGTACAAGAATGGTACAAGAGTGGTACAAAAATTGTACAAGAATGGTGCAAGAGTAGTACAAGAATGGTGCAAGAATGGTACATGTTGCCTGATGCACGTAACAAGAATGGGTCACATACAGTACTGAAGTTTCAGATACCAGTCTACTTCTGATAGAAACCTTATTTTCCATAGAAGCAACTTAGTTAATGAAGAATTATTTGTGATACAAAAGACAGTACAACTAGGCAGTATATCAGTGCAGCTTTCTGTATGTAGGTATGTATGTTTGGTTTGGGTTAATATCTCACCTAACAATATGCCAGACGACGAGGAGTCATTAGGGGTGTGTTACATATATTATGTCTTCCTGTGGCAGGGTGAGTCCATGCTGCCAAAGTGCTGATGCCACTAAATTATCGTGCTGAAAACACCAGACATGACACCCCACCCAGTCACATTATACTGACACCAGGTCAACTGGTCATGTTTCCTGGCTCTAACCTCTCACTGCTGATTGCCAAGTCAGGAAAAAATTATCATTTTTAGGATGGTAATATGAGATATAATCCATGGCAAAACAACGTAGGGTGTTTTTTTTTGTGTGAAATACCATTTGCATTGCCTTGGAGAACGTCTCCCAATGTTGTGTAAAACTAGCCACAATAAGCGCATGAGAAAGCAATGAATACTAATGTAATACCAGTGAGGCATGCAATGCTGAAGAGAATAGTGATGACCAAAATTTAAAATGGGATTATTTTTTTCATGTATTATCTACAGCCATTTGAGATCCCGTAAACGAATTCATCTGAGTCACTGTGGTGGGATTAGTTAGGGGATATTACTAGTTTCCCTTCTATAATAAAAGACTTAGAGCACAGAAAGTAAAACCAGAGCAAAACCGACAGTGTGATAACTGACTGGCAAATGGTCACACATAACCGGTGAATTATGGCCTCTTGTCAGTTTACCTCATTCAGGGTTTTATTTAAACTGTTCATGTAAATGCACAATGAGAATACATATGTAAAGCCTTACAGGTGTCCAGAAGTGGCACATAACAATGGCTGCACAGTCCACCTTTTCAAAGGGTAGTCCTGTATTTAACCTAAAGTATCCCCTGTAACAGTGCCCCTTCACTAGTATCCCCTGTAACAGTGCACCTTCACTAGTATCCCCTGTAACAATGCACTTTCACTAGTATCCCCTGTAACAATGCACTTTCACTAGTATCCCCTGTAACAATGCACTTTCACTAGCATGTAAATGCCTTAAAATGACACTTTTGATGCCAATACAAGTTTTCCTGATAAGAAATAAATCAAACTTCGCGAAAAGAATCAATCAGAATTATGGAAAAGGTATCACTTGAAACCCGTAAACTTTAGGTGAAACACAGAAAATAGCTGAGTGATTCTCTTCCCTAGCCATGGTGGTGTTGTGACCGGTGTTGTGTCCGGTGTTGTGTCCGGTGTTGTGTCCGGTGTTGTGAGTGGTGTTGTGTCCAGTGTTGTGCCCGGTGTTGTGCACGGTGTTGTGTCCGGTGTTGTGAGTGGTGTTGTGCACGGTGTTGTGTCCAGTGTTGTGCACGGTGTTGTGCCCGGTGTTGTGCACAGTGTTGTGAGTGGTGTTGAGAATAGCTGAGTGATTCTCTTCCCTAGCCATGGTGGTGTTGTGCTTGGTGTTGTGCTCGGTGTTGTGCATGGTGTTGTGCTCGGTGTTGTGCCCAGTGTTGTGAGTGGTGTTGTGCCCAGTGTTGTGAGTGGTGTTGTGCCCGGTGTTGTGAGTGGTGTTGTGTCCGGTGTTGTGTCCGGTGTTGTGCCTGGTGTTGTGCCCGGTGCTGTGAGTGGTGTTGAGAATAGCTGAATGATTCTCTTCCCTAGCCATGGTGGTGTTGTGCCCGGTGTTTTGCCCAGTGTTGTGCCCGGTGTTGTGAGTGGTGTTGTGTCCAGTGTTTTGCACGGTGTTGTGGGTGGTGTTGTGCCCGGTGTTGTGTCCGGTGCTGTGCCTGGTGTCGTGCCCGGTGTTGTGCCCAGTGTTGTGCCCGGTGTTGTGCACGGTGTTGTGTCCGGTGTTGTGAGTGGTGTTGTGCACGCTGTTGTGTCCAGTGTTGTGCACGGTGTTGTGCCCGGTGTTGTGCACAGTGTTGTGAGTGGTGTTGAGAATAGCTGAGTGATTCTCTTCCCTGGCCATGGTGGTGTTGTGTCCGGTGTTGTGTCCAGTGTTGAGAATAGCTGTGTGATTCTCTTCCCTAGCCATGGTGGTGGTCAAAAGCCAGAACAACTACATGAGCGTTCAAATCACTTAATCGCATACAATGGGTATAAACAAATGGAATATTGCTTCTGCCTTTCTTAAACATATGAACTTGTATGTTCAACACTTCCCATCTGATAATGCCGCTGAACTATCACTTGTCAGTGTAAACAGTCATCTTTTCACGCAGCTTTAACTTAAAAGTAAAACCAAAACTGTCCTGAGGAAGAACATCCAGTTATTGCCCATGACTAAAATAGACATAGTGTCATCCAGATATTGAAGATAGCTCCATGCTATACTTCAATGGCTTGTACCATTGAGTGATGGACTATATTACTAAGTTATCTTCCCTTAGACAAAATCTAGATGGTGCTACGGATAAGCCAAAACGAAGTAATTTACACAACCCCTTGCACCATAGGTAAAGCCGAAATAGGTATAAAAAGTGCAGAGGTTTTAACTGCAATTTATTAAATGTCACAGTCCTAGAAATACTCAGAGTGGTGTGTTGTCATCAAGTGACAAGAGTCATTGCCAACTTGCCAAAGGTTGGTGGTTTACTCCAGGCACTTCTGTGTTGCCAGCCCATAAATCTCACACCCACTGCCATTGTATGAATTACAAGGTCTTCAGTATGGCATAAAAAACAATCAAATAACTGTTCATTCTTCATTGCACTTACTGGAGTTGTGTTTGGTGTTGTGTCTGGTGTTGTGCCTGGTGTTGTGCTTGATGTTGTGTCTGGTGTTGTGCCTGGTGCTGTGTCCACCTCAATGTTTGGAGGCCTGGAATAAAACCCAGGTTGGCTCATATCAAAGACTTTAAAAATGGCACTTGTTTCTGTCTAGCTTGGCTTTCAGCACTGAGAGGTTAAAACAAGGAAACGGGACTGGTTGGTCAGTTGTCGGTGTAATGTGACTGGGTGGGGTGTCATGTCTGATGTCTTCGGCATGATACTCTGGCGGCATGGACTCGCCCTGCCACAAGAAGGCATGATACTTTGGCAGCATGGACCCGCCTTGCCACAAGAAGGCATGATACTTTGGCAGCATGGACCCGCCTTGCCACAAGAAGGCATGATACTTTGGCAGTATGGACCCGCCCTGCCACAAGAAGGTACAGTATACATACATACACCTGATTATTCATCGTCATATGACTACAACATAGCTAAGTACAACGCAAAACTCCAAGAATACATACATACATACATAAACACATACTGTAATTCTTCAACCTTATCGCATCTTTCCATGGTGTTTATTCATGCATATTCTGAGGGCATCGTTCTGTGTGTACTCATCAAATTAAATTTGCTGTGAGGCCCTGAAATTGGCCAATCCAACCAATGTACATTTGTCTCTAAAGTTAACATAAAAATGTGCATAAATTACACTGAAAATTGCTCTTTCATATGCAGAGAGGTTGAGGAATTAGAGAACATATACGTTAGTACAGAACAACCTTACGAGCCTAATGGGTCGCCATACACTGACTAAACGAACACTATCACAGAGCTGACCTACAGTTGTCAGTAACTACTGCCAGTTGATCAACAGACTCTGCTATATACAGACCCTTTACATAATCGTCTCTGGTTTAGCATGTCTAGCCGGTTCTACGTATAAAAATTCTGCCAACCTTGCAAGTACAATCACGTTTTTTTTTTCTCTCCATGGATTGAACTTAACAGTGAACCTGTCTATTACAAGCAATTGGCCTCATTGTGAATGAACAATTTGGATGAGCTGTTAACACTGAACTTAAGCTATGAAATGATGTCTATTTATATAATACAAGGAAACGGACATTTTAATTCGATAAACAACTCCGATTTAAGTTAACATCAAACTTATATTGTGAAATGATGTTTATTTAATACAAGCATTTATACTTAATCCTTCATCAATGCTGAATACATGCAGTCTTCACAGTTATGTCATATTTAACACTAACCTTCTTTTAACTTCATTAAACACTAAACTTAATACCAGCAAATAGACAATATAATTCAATGAGCTATTCTATTTTAGTTGATAACATTGAACATAAGTTATGAAATGTCTATTTTATAAAAGCATTAAACATATATTGTGAAATGACGTGTATATTTAACAACAGCATTCAGATGTATGAGATTGTCAATGCAGGAAAGTTTTGATACCAACATGGAATTACTAACACTGCATGAAATATTCATCTTAACAGTTATCCTCATATGACTAAAAAATTGTCAAGTATGTTAAACCCCAAGAACTCACTCACTCTGAACAGTTAACTTTGGTCGGTCATGAATGAGGTGGCTGAAGAAATATGACTATCGTGGTCATAACAATAAACTTAAGCTATAAAATGATATCTATTTAATACAAGCTTTTAGATATACACGAATGTCATCATCAATATTGAGTGTGATTGAGTGAATGCTTGGGCTTTATTGTCATACTTAACAATTTTTCAGTCATATGACGACGAAGCAATCCTTAGGGTGCATGTACGTGTAATGTGCCTCCTTGTTGAGGGACGGATTTCCACCGCTCTTTTATCTAGCACTGCTTCAATGAGTCGACTTACCGAAGGCAAGTAAGCCGCCCTGCCCGAGGCATAACACTGATTCGGGTCAACCAGTGATGCACTTCCTTTTAATGCTGAATGCCAAGCGAGGAAGCTACAACTTCCTCTTTTAATGTCTTACGTGTGACCCGACCCAGGATTGACCTTGAATCTACTGTCCCCTGAAACAGACGCTCTACCAACCGAGCCATCGGGACCAGTGAATGCCCTTGACAGCAACACTGTATTAACAATGACCTTAAAACTCATCTTTAAACGGTATACAGGCCATGAGTGACTCATGTGAAGAGCAGTTCTTATTAGTTGTTAACACTGACCTTAGCACTACATGTGTATGATAGGCTTGGACAGGCATATACGCCATCATGACTGCTTAACCGTTTTG
This sequence comes from Liolophura sinensis, assembly GCF_032854445.1. Lineage (NCBI taxonomy): Eukaryota > Metazoa > Mollusca > Polyplacophora > Chitonida > Chitonidae > Liolophura > Liolophura sinensis. The sequence goes on along the minus strand of NC_088296.1, from coordinate 2,727,545 downwards.
ATAGTTACATCATATTTAACGCTGAATTTAAAACTTCAAATTGAGAGTGAACTTGTACCAGTTACAAACAGCAGGTTATATTCAACGACCAATTCTGATCAGCTGTTCAAATTGAAACTAACAGTGAAATGATGTCTGTTCAAATCAAGTTGTTGGTCAGACTCCATGTGGATCATGTCTATGTACTCCAGTGACCCATTTTCCAGCAACCCATTTTCCAGCAACCCATTTTCCAGCAACCCATTTTCCAGCAACCCATTTTGTTTGAACTTAATTGATTCATTCACCTTATAGTTAATTATACTCCTAATTAGGAGTTTTGGGGTTTTTTTTTTTTGCAAACTTAAGGTTTGGCATGAAAATTATTATTTGTATGTTCTGATGAATGTGTATTTATACCAACCTTTAGGCAGTTTTCACATTAAACACTAAATTTAACAGTGAGTTTGTGTCTTATTGCTAACAAACCAACAGACTCAATAAATACTCCATGTTAGATTTGTTGCTAACACCGAACAGTGTACAGCAATTACAGGTACCTATTGACTATTTCTTAATTTTTGTTAACAATGGAACTTGTCAGTAAAATTGCGTCTATATATCAGAGCCAATTCCCAGGATAAAGAATTCTAACATAACAGGTATTAAATATAGAAATAAACAAGACGATAAGCACATATAATGATGCAGTTCTAAAAAAACCACTTTTGTACAATGTTTTGTTTTTTGGTTTTGCCAAAAGTTGAAATTTTGACATATTTGTCCTGGGATATTAACCATGAGGTGGACAAAACTTTTATGGCCCAAAACCAAACCAAATTTGTCTTTCAAATTTTAACTTAACTAGACATCAGAAATGGCTTTAACGAATCTGCCCCAAGTCCCTGAAATTCTAACTGTCACACACTTGTCTTCAAACAAGTCAAATGTCGTGTTACTCATGCACAGCTCTGGCTCATAAGATCCAAAAGAAAGTTCTAAATTTACTCACAATTCAAAAACTGATTTGAACAACTGGATTTTCACACTTTTTCACAATTTCAACTTTTGACTCATGACAATTATCAAAATGGATTTTGAGGAAAACTGACATGCATTTAACCATTTAAATTACTGATTTTTTTTAAATTTTAACTTACTAGATATTAACTTCTGGGATCATGCCCTCAAATAATTTTAAATGTTTATTGCATTTCCCATGAGAAAGTTGTGATATCACCCGTACGAGCGCTAACTTCTTAAAACCTATGTATATACCTGTATGTCTAAATTTTTACCACATTCAATCCACTACATATGCTTTCGTCTTATACGAAATAAAACAAAAAAATCTCCAGACATTCACAAAGTGTCTTAACAAAATGCACCACAACATTTTTTCCACATTAAGATGCTCAAGTTTGACTTGCTACAGTAAATCAATACATGGCCAAACACGTTTGCAATATGAGATATACAGATGTTAACATATTTGCAGCAGCAACTGAATCTCTGTCTCTGGCCACAGATGTTAAACAAAATATTGCAGACAGTTACCTATAATTTATGAGAGATAAATGAGTATGTTATGTAATACAACAAGTAATGCGTACTTGCGTCAACATGTATTTTCACCCTGTCAAGAAAGCGGACGCAGCTGCGTTAATACGCCTGTAGGCGTCATTTCCACGCACCTTGGTACCAGCAGGTTCTCTGCACCTCTACCATACAACTGCAGTTTCACACCTTGCACAAATTAAGTTTTATAACAGCATCACGTTGTCCAGGTTAGAATTTTTCCGCCAGAGTTTAGTTTACCTGTAGTTATTTCCTTGAGGGCTGCAGCTCTGTGGTACACCTGTGTTCACCTTGTCACCTCCGTTAAGATGTGACACGAGGAAGACCAGGTACCTTTACCTGTACGCACAACGTCTGCAGTGGTGCCGGCTGCACATGTTCTACCCGTCCCTCTTCAGTAGTCATACAACCTTAGGTCGTAAGACCGCAGGGATCACGGGTACTTTCCCACCGCAACCAACTCGCGGAGTCCTCTTGTCTTAAAACAACGTTTACACTGATTAGAGGGTTGCACTTGATGTACGGAAAAACACTCCAGCTTCCGACAGTGGGCCCTGCTTGTGTACCAAAATCAAGTAAACACGCTATATAGCAAGTCAACAGCATCGCTCGGCTTGTTAGGCTGGGATTCCGCTAAGGCTCGGCAGGCTTATGTTTACAGAAATATCCAGTTTGAGTCAACAAGGGAGCGTCCGTTCCCTACGAAAAAGATGCCGAATTCTACGCGGACAGTAAATGCACAGTCTCCCCTTGTCAACCTACATGGAACCTCAATGGCATTGAAGAGCTCAACGGGCAGAGTAGCAGAATAAAGTCTCTTGCATGTTTCAAACCCAACCCTAACATCACTCCCCCCCACCCCCCACCCCCCATCCCACTGATTCCTCTCCTTGATTAATAATATTTGGGGCGTATGAGCATCCTAAAATGGCCGACACACACGTAGGTCACTAGCAGTGGCAGTCTTCGCAGTTTCTGCTCCTCATTGCAAATACTCAAAACACCGGCTCAAATGTTTGTCAAGTCTCAACCTGTGTCCTACAGTGGCTCTCCGTGATTATTTGCCGCAACATTTATTTGCCGCATTTTCCCTTTGGTATGATACACATGCGTGACTGGTTTATCAAAGTCTGCCAATTTCAAAATTCACAGTATTTGATGTCTCCAAAAATTGTCTGCTTGAAACCAACTTGATCTGACATGTTTGTATATGGAAACGAAAATTCAAGATTTTGAAAAATGTTTCCATTATTAGTTTTTAAAGAATACATATACTCAAAACAAAGATTTCTTCTACATGTTTTCACTAAATTGGTACATGAAACATATCCTTGATATTAATGTTTAACATTAAACCTAACATGTATGTGTCAGGTAGGTATAAAACCAACATACATGTAGGTACAAATAAGAAATCTGACACTACCATTAGAGCAGCAGGCTGCAGGATTCTACCAGTTATTAGAATATGACAGAACAGGAGAGGCCTGGTCAGCTGATGCCTGGTCAGCTGATGTTTCTGCCAGTTGCATATGTTCGTCAGAAAGGTGTCAAACAATACTGAATGTCAGTTCAAGGACCTACACGAACAGAATATCAGGTTAAGGACCTACAAGAACAGAATGTCATGTCAAGGAGCTACACAAACAGAATGTCAGGTCAAGGACCTAAATGAACAAAATGTCAGGTCAAGGACCTACACGAACACAATGTCAGGTCAACGACCTACACGAAGAGAATGTCAGGTCAAGGACCTACACAAACAGAATGTCAGGTCAACGACCTACATGAATGGAATGTCAGGTCAAGGACCTACACGAACAGAATGTCAGGTCAAGGGCCTATACGAACAGAATGTCAGGTCAAGGACCTAAATGAACAAAATGTCAGGTCAAGGACATACACGAACATAATGTCAGTCCAAGGACATACATGGACAGAATGTCAATCCAAGGACATACACAAACAGAATGTCAGTCCAAGGACATACACAAACAGAATGTCAGTCCAAGGACATACACAAACAGAATGTCAATCCAAGGACATACACAAACAGAATGTCAATCCAAGGACATACACAATCAGAATGTCAATCCAAGGACATACGCGGACAGAATGTCAGTCCAAGGACATACACGAACATAATGTCAGTCCAAGGACATACATGGACAGAATGTCAATCCAAGGACATACACGAACATAATGTCAGTCCAAGGACATACACGAACATAATGTCAGTCCAAGGACATACACAAACAGAATGTCAATCCAAGGACATACACAAACAGAATGTCAGTCCAAGGACATACACGAACATAATGTCAGTCCAAGGACATACATGGACAGAATGTCAATCCAAGGACATACGCGGACAGAATGTCAGTCCAAGGACATACACGAACATAATGTCAGTCCAAGGACATACACAAACAGAATGTCAGTCCAAGGACATACATGGACAGAATGTCAGTCCAAGGACATACACGAACATAATGTCAGTCCAAGGACATACATGGACAGAATGTCAATCCAAGGACATACATGGACAGAATGTCAATCCAAGGACATACATGAACATAATGTCAATCCAAGGACATACATGGACAGAATGTCAATCCAAGGACATACACGAACAGAATGTCAATCCAAGGACATACGCGGACAGAATGTCAATCAAAGGACATACACGAACATAATGTCAGTCCAAGGACATACACAAACAGAATGTCAGTCCAAGGACATACACAAACAGAATGTCAGTCCAAGGACATACACTCACAGAATGTCAATCCAAGGACATACACAAACAGAATGTCAGTCCAAGGACATACACAAACAGAATGTCAATCCAAGGACATACACTCACAGAATGTCAATCCAAGGACATACACAAACAGAATGTCAATCCAAGGACATACACGAACATAATGTCAGTCCAAGGACATACATGGACAGAATGTCAATCCAAGGACATACATGGACAGAATGTCAATCCAAGGACATACATGGACAGAATGTCAATCCAAGGACATACACGAACATAATGTCAGTCCAAGGACATACACAAACAGAATGTCAATCCAAGGACATACACGAACACAATGTCAGTCCAAGGACATACATGGACAGAATGTCAATCCAAGGACATACATGGACAGAATGTCAATCCAAGGACATACCCAAACAGAATGTCAATCCAAGGACATACATGAACAGAATGTCAGTCCAAGGACATACATGGGCAGAATGTCAATCCAAGGACATACACGGACAGAATGTCAATCCAAGGACATACATGGACAGAATGTCAATCCAAGGACATACACAGACAGAATGTCAATCCAAGGACATACACAAACAGAATGTCAATCCAAGGACATACACTCACAGAATGTCAATCCAAGGACATACATGGGCAGAATGTCAATCCAAGGACATACACGGACAGAATGTCAATCCAAGGACATACACGGACAGAATGTCAATCCAAGGACATACACAGACAGAATGTCAATCCAAGGACATACACAAACAGAATGTCAATCCAAGGACCTATATGAGCAAAATGTCAATCCAAGGACCAATATGAGCAAAATGTCAGTTCACAGACCTTCAAAGATTCACAGATTACTAGTGATCACGAAGCAGAACTGCTCTCCAAGATATGTACAGCTTAAGGTCTTTTATCTTGTATGTCATGTCAAAAAGTACATAACCACATTCATTTCGAAACAATACAAAATTTTCATACCTACGTGTAAGTACGTTTCTCACCATGCCAGATTATGAGAGATCTGCATGTATCGATCTAAGAAGTTTTGAAGTTTATCTGAAAGATGGGTTGATATGAGTCTCAGAACGAAGAGTAATATTTTAAGATCTTTATTGTATTTATATTTAAGTGCTTTTTACGCTTAATTTTAGCTCACATACTGTTTTTGCGTTCGCTAAGGAAACCTTTTTATTCCAACGTACATTTCCCCATATTATTTAGGGACTATATGGTTTAGATCTATATATAGAGTTGTAATATTGCTCAATGGTGTGATTACCTCCCTTTGGTGTACACAACTCATCGTGTGCTAACCTCTATGGTATCGCAGTAGTGGGCCAATAAACCCTCAATAGTGGTGTCCCTGTTAAATGACCGTGACATGCTCACATCTAACAATAAATGTTTAATAATGGCGTGCCTGTGAAATGGCTGTGACATGCTCATATCTAAACTTACAACATGACAGAATAACAGTGAGTATATAGAAAAACTGTACTAGTTTAAGACAATGAACAAAGCGCAACAGTGAGCTTCACCTGTAATATCAGTATTAGTAGTCTCGTTGTAACATGTGGCACGAGACAATCATTAAATAATGTAACAGAATGATAAAATACAATGACGCGTAATACTGTATAACTTAAGCGTGTCTCACATGTACAAATACTGTGATGGTATGAGACAACATGGTAACCTGTAATGTCTCCTAACTTCAGTGTGTCTCACATGTGTAAATACTGTCACGGTGTGAGACAACATAGTAACCTGTAATGTCTCATAACTTCAGTGTGTCTCACATGTGTAAATACTGTCATGGTGTGAGACAATATAGTAACCTGTAATATCTCCTAACTTCAGTGTGTCTCACATGTGTAAATACTGTCACGGAGTGAGACAACATAGTAACCTGTAATGTCTCCTAACTTCAGTGTGTCTCACATGTGTAAATACTGTCACGGTGTGAGACAACAAGGTAACCTGTAATGTTTCCTAACTTCAGTGTGTCTCACATGTGTAAATACTGTCACGGTGTACGACAACATGGTAACCTGTAACGTCTCCTAACTTCAGTGTCTCACATGTGTAAATACTGTGACGGTGTGCGACAACATGGTTACCTGTAATGTCTCCTAACTTCAGTGTGTCTCACATGTGTAAATACTGTCACGGTGTGAGACAACAAGGTAACCTGTAACGTCTCCTAACTTCAGTGTGTCTCACATGTGTAAATACTGTCACGGTATGAGACAACATGGTGACCTGTAATGTTTCCTAACTTCAGTGTGTCTCACATGTGTAAATACTGTGACAGTGTGAGACAATAGGGTAACCTGTAATGTCTCCTAACTTCAGTGTCTCACATGTGTAAATACTGTGATGGTATGAGACAACATGGTAACCTGTACTGTCTCCTAACTTCAGTGTGTCTCACATGTGTAAATACTGTGTTGGTATGAGACAACAAGGTAACCTGTAACATCTCCTAACTTCAGTGTCTCACATGTGTAAATACTGTGATGGTATGAGACAACATGGTAACCTGTACTGTCTCCTAACTTCAGTGTGTCTCACATGTGTAAATACTGTGTTGGTATGAGACAACAAGGTAACCTGTAACGTCTCCTAACTTCATTGTGTCTCACATGTGTAAATACTGTCACGGTGTGAGACAACATGGTAACCTGTAATGTCTCCTAACTTCAGTGTGTCTCACATGTGTAAATACTGTCATGGTGTGAGACAACATGGTAACCTGTAATGTCTCCTAACTTCAGTGTGTCTCACATGTGTAAATACTGTCACGGTGTGAGACAACATAGTAACCTGTAATGTCTCCTAACTTCAGTGTGTCTCACATGTGTAAATACTATCACGGTGTGAGACAACATGATAACCTGTAATGTGTCCTAACTTTAGTGAGTCTCACATGTGTAAATACTGTGACGGTGTGAGACAATATGGTAACCTGTAATGTTTCCTAACTTCAGTGTGTCTCACATGTGTAAATACTGTGATGGTGTGAGACAACATGGTAACCTGTAATGTCTCATAACTTCAGTGTGTCTCACATGTGTAAATACTGTGACGGTGTGCGACAACATGGTAACCTGTAATGTTTCCTAACTTCAGTGTGTTTCACATGTGTAAATACTGTGACGGTGTACGACAACATGGTAACCTGTAAATGTCTCCTAACTTCAGTGTGTCTCATATGTGTAAATACTGTCACGGTGTGAGACAACATGATAACCTGTAATGTTTCCTAACTTCAGTGTGTCTTACATGTGTAAATACTGTCACGGTGTGAGACAACATGATAACCTGTAATGTTTCCTAACTTCAGTTTGTCTCACATGTGTAAATACTGCCATGGTGTGAGACAACATGATAACCTGTAATGTGTCCTAACTTCAGTGTGTCTCACATGTGTAAATACTGTCACGGTGTGAGACAACATGACAAACTGTAATGTTTCCTAACTTCAGTGTGTCTCATATGTGTAAATACTGTCACGGTGTGAGACAACATGACAACCTGTAATGTGTCCTAACTTCAGTGTGTCTCACATGTGTAAGTACTGTGAGGGCATGAGATAAGGTGTTATGACGTGCACACGTTAATAGGCTTAATTTGTCATCATTAGACATCCAAATTAATGGAAAAAAAAGAGAAAATTGGAGGAAATTTGATAAAGAGTGAGAAAATTTGATATCTAACATATTTATCAAACTGAAAAACTGTGAAATCTATAAATCTGCTATAAGGTTTGATAATGAATAAATGTGATATAAGTCATACATGTATCTGCTACTTAAGGTAAGCTCTGCCCAGGCACTACAATAAAACTATATGTACATGAAGACACATTCCAAAAAAATTAAAAAACCCATGAACACTTCTGCCACATCCTTTCACACTATCCTTTTGGAGGCTGAGGCCTCTGCATACTTTTACATCTACATCCGTCAAATTTCACGGACAAACTTTGAAAATAATTTCTTCCTACCATGATGAAAAAAAAACAACAAAAAAAAAACACCTGTCACAGAATCCTTGAATATACACAAGTGCTATACTGTAAAGATATACTGGGCTTTACATGAGAGGAGTGCTTTTTAGCTTGTCCTGCCAGCGTTTGCTAAACACTCTTGTTTGGCCAAGGCTCGCTCGATGGCCTTGGAGGTACGGTGTGATGTTTTAAAGCGACGCTGTGAATGGTTTTCCAAACCTCACCTGTAGCATGGTCACATGATCAGGTGTGCTGCAAACGCGGACTGCATTTCCTGGTGAGGGGAACGGAACCTCAGAGAGCCCAGCTAACAACATTCTTTTAAGTCGGGTCCCTCAGTGGAGAGGAGCGTTGCCCCAAGGCTCGCCGGAGAAGGGAACTAAATCCTATGTCCTTCCACGGTACAACCTTACACTGTATGTTTTCAGATAAGTAAAGTTTGCAGACTTACATAAAACCAGCGAGTCTTTTCCGTCTCGTGGACAAAAGCTAGTACAAACCCAGGATGTTTGAGAAAGCTTGCTTTACCCGTTGACACAGTGGACTCCAGTCCCCAACAGTACAAAATCAATGGACACGCTCACACTATTTTGGGACTGTGAAAAATATGTACAAGTTTGAAGTAAAGAATTTAAGCTGCGAAAGATCCAATTTGGTTTCAGGGGGGACAGACAAGTACATTTGTACAGTATGCCATTAACTCAGATGTATTAAAGAGGCCTCCATGGCTCAGTTGGTGAGCACGGTTGGGCAGCATAATGACTCAGGAGCCTCTCATCAATGCGGTCGTTGTGAGTTCAAGTCCAGCTCATGCTGGCTTCCTCTGTGGACGTACATGGGAAGGTCTGCCATCAACCTGCAGATGGTTGTGAGTTTCTGCCGGGGTCTGCCCAGTGTTCTATCACCATAACGCTGACGGCCATTGTATAAGTGAAATATTCCTGAGTATGGTGTAAAACACCAATCAAATAAATAGATAAATAAACAGACGTATTAATTGCAGCACAACTACTTAACACTGAATAACTGTCCTTTCAGCGCAGTGCGAGTACTGTAACTGGTAATGAATTAAATTTATTTCACATGATTTGGTGTGTAAAAATACAATTTGAGGAGCATTTCACATACACATAAAGGCCTTTAAGCTGGTACTTCTAATGTACTAGCAGTAAATCATCAAGCTTTTCAGTCGCTAAATCACTTTTTGTAGTCGAAATTACGGATAAAACTAACAGGAAAATGACGCTGAAATGATTTGTTTGTGCGATGAAATATGTAAGCTTCATAAAACGACTCCATCCCATGGTTGTGTCAAGAATCTTTCAAAATATTGGTTACAGAGCTTAACTACTGGATGGCATGTTTTAAAAAGTAGTAACCAAGTAAAAAATCTAAAATTTGCCAGGTACTCTGTCCATATATTTTATCCTTTTGTTTGAGCGTTACTGCCCCACCCCCTCCTCCCTGTCTCACCCAGCCCATTTAAACAGGATGTGAGCTACTATTTTGCAGCTTTCTAAGAATATGATCATAACTGTTATTGTACTGAATATCAACTTAATACATAATTATGTAGGTCTGTCTTCTTTTTAGCAATGAACTATAAGATAAAGTCGAGATATAAGGATTAAAGGATTAAAATGTTTTAAGAGAAAAGCTCTCTAAATCAGAAGATTACTGCTTGTTTGGTGCTGATTAGTATTTTGTACTCTTTCGAATTACAACAACATTACCAGTGTTCGTTGTCTTATGACTGAAAAATTGTTAAGTATGATGTTAAACCCCAAGCACTCACTCACTCACATTACCACTGACAGTATTTTTTTCTGTATACATTTGATTGATCAGTGTTTAACACAGAGGTTAACATTCACTTGGTACCTGACATACCACCTGACTTTCTGTTTAAGCTGCAGCCAAAACTGCAAGACCTGCATCTAAACACACAACCTCAATGGTCAAGAATTGGAAAGCTGAAACGAGTCAGCTCTTTCAATAAGTGCCCAAACACAGGGACAGTAGAGAGGTACACAAGAATCAGCACTAGGGAGTTAAACAGTTATAGACCTTGACTGAGAGACATGCACAGGCCATTAAATTCCAAAAGGCATTAAAACCTACTGCACAGTCTGGTGTAATGCAGCAGGTGCTTGGTGTTTGGGATATCGGCGTGTGCCAGTCCCTTGATCAAACTGATTTACTCCAAAACTATATGCACCAATGAAAAAAGTTTATTTCAGGTTATTCTGTAACCAAAATTACAAGAAAGAAAAAATTAAAATTTTCTGATCCAATACAGTTCTTGTCTACTGCCTAATTAAGTGTTTCTTGTGCACACTGAAATGGGTGACATTATACCTTTGGATGGCCTTGTTAAGTGCAGACTTATAAAGTCTGCATTACTTCATCAACAGTGTCACATGTGGTGACCTACCAGCCAAATTTGTTTCTCATTTAACAATACACCCAATGCTTGATTCGATTTATTCATTTATTTCTTTCTTGTTTAATGCCATACAAACGGTTCAATTTATTCATTTATTTGATTCTTATTTAACACAACAAATTCAAGGATTTTTGACTGGTACATGTATCAATGGCTGACCAATGGTATCAGCAATATCTGCCACATGTTACATGTAATGAATTAGTAGAAGACCTAAGGTCCCCTGAGAACTTCATGCCAGCCCACACAACATAACTGTCAATCGCTTACTGTTTTATTTATTTGACTGATGTTTTACGTTGTACTCAAAAATATTTCACTTTTACAACGGCAGACAATATTATGCTGGGAGGAAACTGGACAGGGCCACAACCATCTGTAGGTTGAAACTACATCCGGTATATCCTAGACAAGGTGAGCTAACTTCATTACAACCAATTCCCCCCCACCCCCCACCACACACACACACCAACCCCCCCTCTCTCTCCACCCAACTAGTTCAGAAACCTTCCTGGCAGCTCCACCAGTCATGCAGTAAGACCGTCACCCACGACTTGTACCTTGCCATGCACTATGTAACACAGGTATGGCAGACGTTATGAAATTCATGCCCGGGGCAATGTCTCAGTCTGATTTCATCCCCATAATGAAAGAGGAGGGTCTCAAAGTACAGGTAAGTCTTAGTATCAGAGGCAAATACACCTGATATTGTGACTGTGCGCATGGTTAAACCTTTCAGGTAGAAAGCAAAGACTACATGTAATGAAGCGCTGTCAAAGTGGGTATTTCATATGTACTTGAGTAAGCTTCACTGTGGAGCATCAGAAGTGCTTCACAGTGGAGCATCAGAAGTGCTTCACAGTGGAGCATCAGAAGTGCTTCATAGTGGGGCATCAGAAGTGCTTCACAGTGGAGCATCAGAAGTGCTTCATAGTGGGGCATCAGAAGTGCTTCATAGTGGAGCATCAGAAGTGCTTCATAGTGGGGCATCAGAAGTGCTTCATAGTGGGGCATCAGAAGTGCTTCATAGTGGGGCATCAGAAGTGGTGAATCAGAAGTGCTTCCCAGTGGGGCATCAGAAGCGCTTCACAGTGGGGCATCAGAAGTGCTTCCCAGTGGGGCATTAGAAGCGCTTCACAGTGGGGCATCAGAAGCACTTCACAGTGGGGCATCAGAAGTGCTTGACAGTGGTGAATCAGAAGTGCTTCCCAGTGGGGCATCAGAAGCGCTTCACAGTGGGGCATCAGAAGTGCTTCCCAGTGGTGAATCAGAAGTGCTTCACAGTGGTGAATCAGAAGTGCTTCCCAGTGGGGCATCAGAAGCGCTTCACAGATACTGTTTCTGTTTATGTGAGAAAAAATAACCATTCTTTGACTTCAATTTCATTACAAATTTATGGAATGACACATGTTTAATACACAAAATAATCAAGCCTGATACCTGTATGTGACCCTAGTCAACACGTGATATGCAACATCCCCAGTTTCTCTTGATCCAAAATGAGTCAGCCTTTGATATGTAACATCCCTAGTTTGGTTTTGTCCCCAATGAGTCCACAACTGTTGTGTAACATCCCTAATTTATCTTTGTCTCTAATGAGTCACCACATAATGTGACATCCCTCGCTTGTCTTTGTCCCCAATGAGTCTTCAAATGTGAGCTGTTCAGACCAGCACTTGTATGAACATATCTTGAGGTGACCATAGCCTTACAGAATACGCAATCCCATATCTGTAGGGATATGCAGTCTCAACACCCCGAGGCCTAAGCTATGTATAGGTATTACTTGATGAATGACTTTCTCCTGTATAGATTAAGCAGGAATGGTTGGATTTTATAGTCTTGGTGAAGATGAAAACATCAGTGAGCAGTGAACGGAAGCAGAATTTGAATATGTATTATTTCAAACGGACTGATTATAATGAAGGAACAAGGAGTAGAAATGTACCTTGAATGGCTGCACACAAACACCTGTATTACTACCAGCAGTATATTTCACCTACAGTTCAGCCTCTTTCATGTGGCACATTTTCATAGATTCTTTCACCTTATAAGGCCACCACAAAATTTTTCATGAAGTTTGATCAATTTCTTATTAGAGAAACTTAAGTATTGGCATAAAAAGTATGATTTTAGGGCCTTTATGTGCTCTTGGAAATGCATTTTCACTTACTAAACTTTAGGTGAGATACAGTCATTGCACAATAGAACCTTTCATAGGAGATCCCCCCCAGGTAAAAAGTAACCACATACAGGTACAGTTGGCTTCAAAGTAATAACCGAAGCATGATTATAAAATCCTCTGATGTGTTTAAAACAGACATTTTTGGGCACATTGCTTAATTATGTAGACGTGACTGAGCCAGGTAATGCTGTGTAACTCCACAAGTCCCAATGTCCCAGTAGCAGTTTAACAAGAATTTGAACACAGATCAAAGTCGTTTATTTTTTGTATCTATACCTGAACAAGTTTTCCAGTCAGTTATACATATATCTTGTGCGAGTTACAGCCTTTAGATTCTAGACTACAAAGGCAGCATTCCTCTGCCTTCATGTTTGCTTTTATTAGAGGAGGGGTCTCTATGGCCGAGAGCTTAGCACGACAGTACGGCGCAATCACCCAGGGACCTCTGTGGCCGAGGGTTTTAGCGTGCCAGCACGGTGCAATGACCTCAGGAGCCTCTCACCAATGTGCTCGCTGTGAGTTCATGTCCAGGTCATGCTGGCTTCCTCTCTGGTTGTAGATGGGAAGGTCTGCCAGCAAATTGCAGATGGCTGTGGCTTTCCCCCCGGGCTGTGCCTGGTTTCCACCCACCATAATGCTGACCACTGTCGTAAGCGAGGCATCAGCAAGTACCATTTTTAAAGTCTAAAGTGGTATGACCCGACCCGGGCTTGACCCCGAGGTATGTTGACTTCGAGGCAGACATTCTATCAATGACTGTTACGAGTGGGTTATTGTCCCACAAACAAAAAAGTGCTGTCCAATTGTGGTACTGAACCTGAACATCTCACCAGCAAAACCCAGCGACCTTATACACATGCCCAAAGTAAGGGCCCCATGGCCCATACAGATTATAAGAATAAGTCTTACAAGGATCTCATGGTCAATATGGCCAGCAAGGACCCCGCATTTCTATATGGCCAGCAAGGACCCCGCATTTCTATACGGCCAGCAAGGACCCCAGAGGCCAATATATAAACAGCAAGGATCCCAAAGACCAACACGTAAGCAAGAACCCAACAAAGACACCCAAATACCAATATGGCCAACAAACACCCCTGGCATATTGTGTCCAGCAAGGACCCGGAAACCCGCCCCCCACCCACCCAGCACCACTCTCCACCACATCCCTCAACTCTTCATCACATCCCTCAACTCTTCTTCACATCCCTCACATTCCTTAACCTCTTCATCACATCCCTCAGCTCTTCACCACATCCCTCACCTTTTCACCACATCCCTCACCTCTTCGCCATATCCCTCATCTCTTCACCACATCCCTCACCTCTTCACCACATCCCTCACATCCCTCACCTCTTTACCACACCCTCACCTCCTCACCAAACACCTCACATCCCTCAACTCTTCACCACATCCCTCACCTTTTCACCACATCCCTTATCTCTTCACCATGTCCCTCACCTCTTCACCATATCCTCACTTTTTCACCACATCCCTCATCTCTTCATCACATTCCTCACCTCTTCATCACATCCCTCAAATCCCTCACCTCTTCACCACAACCCTCATCTCTTCACCACATCTTTCACCTCTCCCCTTATCTCTTCACCACATCCCTCACCTCCTCACCACATCCCTCACATCCCTCACCTCTTCACAACATCCTTCACATCCCTCACCTCTTCACCACATCCCTCAAGTCTTGTAGAACGGGCTACAGATAACAGCCCTACATGTATAACACATGGTCAGTTTTCTATATCTACATACATTCCTTAGGCAGGCTACAGCTAACAATCATCAAACATTAAAGTATTCAGTCATTACCAGGGAATTAAATACAGTAAACATTCTAGCCCCAAACAGAACAAGTACAGGTCCCTGTTTTCCTAGAATCAGCAGGTTTGAGGCGGCAAAACGCAGTACACACACATCAGCCTCAAGTGTACATGCAGAATAAATGAATTTTCAACCTGCTTTTTCTAAATTCAAAATGGAAGTTTTAAGTGCCTCAAATATTTTCAGTTTATTTGTTTATTTTTTTGGGGGGGGGAGGGGTATTTAGGCTTAATCAACATTTAAAATAACTTTCCTTTTTAAGTGAAATATAGCAGTACATTGACAAAAATTTTCCTAAAACAAGTACAGTATTTCACATATAAATTCACGTCATTTTTAACAAACTTTTGGTATAGCCATTTGTTGACTAAAAATTCCCTGAAACTATGATGTGATTAAGTGTGTGTAGACATGTGTGCAGTGTTGACTAAAAATTCCCTGAAACTATGATGTGATTTAGTGTGTGTAGACATGTGTGCAGTGTTAGGCCACCAGGTAGTACTGTTCTGCTTTCACCGCTACATCAATCCAAACATAATTAATATCTCATAGACTTCAAAATTTTAATACATGTTGGCATGAGTGTGGATGGCACAGATGTAAAAAAACTAGTTTAAACATTAAAAAACAAATTGTGTTGTTGCAATAAATTTATAAGTTTGATTAACCAAAAAAATTACCCTGTAAGCATTATGACTTAAGGTGATTTTTCATCAGCAAATGATAAGCATTACTACAACAGGGGCTAAGGGTGACAGAAGCATAGGGTGGGCGTTTACAGAATATATTTTAATGTCTCTAAATAGCTCGAGCATAGTCTGAAAAATTTTAGGGAAAGAAAAATTAACGTCAGTAAAAAACGCGAGGCAATCAGGACGTAAATGCATGCACCAAGCGACTGAGATGACAGAGCAATGTATAGGCCTGTAAGGAATGGAAACTGGCCAGATAAGGTTTAGGACTGCTAACTGCATTTTCATTTACATGAAGTAATGCTGACTGTGATCCGTATATTTGCATAAAAAATGGCTGCAATATCACTTTCATTTGGGTGTCTGCATGAGGACAATAGAAATATGGTTTAAGGTAAAATTTTAGGTAGTTCTGCTGCAGTACTAAATTTTGAAGGTGCAGTGAAAAAAGTTGTTTGTACATGTTTGTACACGTATCGAAAAACACAGTTTGGTACAAAATTCAAAGCAACTATATTTTGTAGTACATGTGATTTTGAATGCACCAAAAAAAAGTGGTCAAAAGAAATGTTAGAAATATAGTATAACTGTCATACAGGAATATAGTATGACCTGTTCTGTAGCAGATCTCACTGTAATTAAAACATAATGAGAAAAAAAAAGTTACTTGCAATCAACTCAAAAACACAGAAAAAGAGAAAATATTTGAATCAGGCCAGACCTAATCTGTAGAACACATGCTAGTGTCTGCTAGCAGTCCACATACATAATGTACTGTACATATAGGTCACCATGACATTGTAATTACTGTGCCTTATGTCTAGCATTGCACAGTATTGTGTCTATATATAGATATATATATATTAAAACAGACCTTACTTGTAGGATCTGCTGTATGAAGTAGTATGAACAACGTACTTACACAAACTGAAGCTCTCGCGTCGATCGGCCTGACGGCTTAATGTCTCATGGAGAAGGCCTGTCGCGTTCTGGACGAAAAACTCTCTGCAACTGTCAACGTCTCGTTTTTCTCATTCCCTGATCCTCGGGCAGTGCGTGTTACCTGTTGGTTTGAAAATCCACAACTTAGTAAAAGTTGTTGTCCATGTCAGTCACAGGTGTATATATATATATATATATATATATATATATATATATATATATATATATGTAATCTTGATGTATCTTTTCAGTCTAACCAGTACCATTACGTGACTCTCTTTAGCTATAACCTGACTGTCCCCTTAAGCCGCGAGTATGATATCTATGGCGTTGTTAATACTCATTAAAGGATTTCACAGGACTAGTTGCGTTACGAGTTTAGAAACACACCTTTCATGGGTCGTAGGTTATTTGTGGATAATTGTAGCTCAGTACCAGCACTGGTCGATCGACGTAACAACCAGTGTCTACAAACATGACATGAAGCCCCCTACATCTCTCAGCTCTATATTATACCGTTACCTTTTCTTTATCTTCTTTTTTTTTTCTTTCTTATTCACCAAGCCCATCCTAGGTTAATTGAAATACCAAACAAATGTTAGCTGGTATAACATATGTTAGCTCAGTACACATTTCACAACTTTTTCCACAAGAATTTCTCCTTTTAGTCCAATGTTACAAATATATATATATATATATATATATATATATATATATATATAACTGTCCTTTTCACATTTTCTCCAACAAAAAAGCCTTCCTGTCTGGTCGCAGTTTTAATACTCTCCTGCTGTGCAACAGGTAACTATAGAAAAGAATAAAGCTCCAATATAAACATTTACTCACACACTACCATGTCATACAAGCTCTTCACCTTTTCTCAATCGACACACTCACCACATACTTTAGTATTTCTCACAGCTTATCTTTACATATTCTCAAAGTGCTCTTAGACTGGAGCATTCGACCAAACCTTAAAGATACACAATATTTTTTTATTTCCTGGATTTTTTGAAAACAGAAACCACTGCTTTGTCAGTATCTAGTTTGATCAGGTTAATTCCCTCTTTTTTTTTTAATTCTGCCAATTCAAATTTTCCCCAGCATTGCACGGTATTGAAATATCAAAGTCTATACAAATCACATGTACTTACACCAGCACTGATCCCCACTCTCATTATTAAAGCATTTCTGGAAGCTGTTTTAGTTTGGTAAAAGTAATAAATATTACTTAACTACTAAGTTAGCATAACCTGGAAATAAACAGTGAGAAATTCTAAATAATGCAAACAGTGTACAAGTAACTTTGTATTTATTTATTTATTCGATGAGTGTTTTATGCTTTACTCAAGAATATTTCACTTATACAACAGCTGCCAGAATCGGCCAATCATTTTGACACTTCATTTCAAAACGTTATCCTGTGGGGGGGGGGGGGCAACTTGACCCCGGAGTCCATCACTTCTATTACAATTAACCACAACCACCTTAACTGGTATATGGGAAATTAACTAAGTCAGCACTGAGCCTGCTTGTGCTTATAACTCACAAGACACTTGACAGAGAACTGCAAGAGCCTTTAACCAAGCACTCAGCCAGCTAGGTGCCCTTATGAAACCCAGAGATTTTACAACCTTTCTGTAAATCCTGAACATCTTTGGGGGTTAACTGAGGCTTAGGTAACTGTGTAGATCCTAGCATCCTAATTGAAATAGAGGGATCAAGTTGACTATTTGATGTGGTACTCTTTGCGCAGACATAAAACACCCTTGCTTTTTTTTTTCTTTTCAAGAATAAATCTTCAAGAAGGAGAGCCACTAATGTGGTGGGCTAATGCAATGATTACTGACCTGAACTAACTGTGTTGCACAATTTGTCAAGTTTTATGATTAGATCTAATACATGAATTCTAGGCCTCAAAATACATCTTTTCCTGTGCGCCTTGCAAGTTTTAGTTAACACCAATTCAGTCATTTTCGATAAATCATGCAGCCAATTTATTGAACTGAAGGGTTGGAACCTGCCAGTATACAGGTTATGATTTCCACCAATTTATAACTGTAAACCAAACCGAAAACCATGGCGATACGAATCTAAACAGTATCTCACTGCTTTCAGTGATGCATACCTGTATACCTGTCATATCTTGTAGGTGTCTATTTTTTCTTTGAACTGAATTTGTTACATTCTATTTATTTATATGATTGGTGTTTTACGTCGTACCGGTACTCAAAAATATTTCACTTAAATGTATATGATGGTGGCCAGCATTATGGTGGGAGGAAACCAGGATGAGCCCAGAGCAAACCCACGACCATCTGCAGGTGTAGCCGGCATTGTGGTGGGAGGAAACCAGGCTGAGCCCAGGGCAAACCCACGACCATCTGCAGGTGCAGCCAGCATTATGGTGGGAGGAAACCAGGCTGGGCCCAGGGCAAACCCACGACCATCTGCAGTTGCAGCCAGCATTATGGTGGGAGGAAACCAGGCTGAGCCCAGGGCAAACCCACGACCATCTGCAGGTGCAGCCAGCATTATGGTGGGAGGAAACCAGGCTGTGCCCGGGGCAAACCAATGACCATCTGCAGGTGAAGCCAGCATTATGGTAGGAGGAAACCAGGCTGGGCCCAGGGCAAACCCACGACCATCTGCAGGTGCAGCCAGCATTATGGTGGGAGGAAACCATGCCTTTAAATAAAAATGTGCAAGGCAGTCAGATTACAACTTTGTCAAGCTTTGAATCATGTCGCTGCCATAAACAGAACAGGTACAAGTCTGATATTTACTGAGAAGATAACAAATTAAGTTAATTGTGGTAACTACAGAAAATGTCATTTTCCACAGAATGCCCCAGGTATAATACACATAGCCTCTATTAGTCCAACTGACGCTATTCATTGAAGTTTGAAATGTTAAATAAGACCTTTATATGTGCACTGACTGTGTTTTATTTCAACCCCTTCACCCCTACCCTCAATATTTGAGCTTGACAGCTTTATATTCTGGGTTACATTTTCTCAATACTAAATGGTCAGGAAACATAAGGTGCTTCAATGTTAACGCCAGACACAAGCAATGGTATTCAGTCATACAATCCCATCTACGTGCATGCCCAGTACACTTTCATTTAAATCCCCCTCCCTACTCCCCTGCCTAATAATAAGGTCTGTTTTAGAGGGCAGAAGACTTTTCAATAAGAATAACAAACTGACCCTGCCAAGCTGGACAGGGTGTTGTCGTTGGAAAATAATGAATCTGCGTTTCATTAACAGGAACTGTCAAGCATACCACCTGTCACTGTGTTCTGTGGCCATATACACACACATACACACTCGTAGATAATCACAAAGGGCGATCTACCAGCCCTTAGCCCTTCACCATAAAGGGTTGACCCCAGAGGGACCTCCAAGTTAACACAGGCAAACCACCTGCCCTGCCCATTAAAGAGGGTCTGGAGAAAACCCTTTGTTCTGCTAAGGAAGAAAGACTAGAGAATATACCTATAAAGATCAGACTGGCGTTGGTTTCATATCAAAGCTTTATGACAAGTTACTACTGAGCCAGGTAGATACATGTTGGGAGAATTACCTGTGGAACAAAGGGACCAGTTAAGCGACCTCTCATTATACCTGTAAACCCCAAGACAATTATCTCTAAACAGCTGCTCTAAAGGTTATTACTTGTACTATTAACCTAGCTACCTCTCTTATTATTATCATTTTTTTTCTTGGAGTGGGTGGGGGGGCTGAGAAAGACTATAATTACATTGTACATGGTCTAAAGTTGATCAAATCACAGATGTGCATGAAAACACCTGCCTGGTAAACTAATCAGGGAGTACAGGTACATATTAAAGCTAGGTAAATAAAAAAAAAAACCAAATAAGGAGGAAGTGAAGAGCGTGGTTTACAAACAATGTGAAAGGGTGAACGTAAGCAGTGGTTGTTTTGAACAAGGAAATCCATTAGTCTGGCATCAACAGCGGAATGTCTATATAATCTGTCTACTTAAGTCTGCAGTGTTAGCTACCAGCTTTATAATTATGTATATCTAAATAGTATTTAACACATTTTGCTCTAATGTGTGAAAGAAATAAACTTCGCATGGAAAACAAAGAAAACAACAAAATATTGCACATTTAACAAGAGAAATTAGTATAAATTAAAACACATCATATCATTTTTGGGATTTGCCCGAAAATGTAATTTCTTTAATAACACAAATTTTGAAAATTGTAATTACATGTGTTATCTATGGTAACCAAGACAACTGCATAATAAAAACAGCAAGTTAGAGTTTTCCATGAAAACAAATAAAAGTGAATTGATATACTAAAGCAGTGGTAACCTTGATGGGAGTACAGGTCTATGACTGACAGGTTCTATTCGGGATTAAACCACTTGAAAATATTTCATTAAGTCTTAAAGAATTTAAGATGTGACTAGACTGTTTCACCAGGAATTCTGTATGACAGTAAATGTACTGTAAGTCTTCAACCTTTTCGCAAGTGTTCAAGGTGTTTTCAAGCATATTCTGAAGGCACAATTCTCCGTTGCCTGATAATGGTATTCTTTTTGTGAGGCCCTGAAAATGGCCAATCCAATGATGTAGTTTTGTCTCCAAATGCAAATGAAATATGTCATATGTATAAATTGCACTGAAAGTTGCTCTTTCATAGGCAAAAAAGCTTGAGGAACTGGGGTACACGCACAAAATTTTCGTACATGGTTGAATAGCGATCCTTTATTATATGTAATATTTGTACATAACTATTTGCTTATTTATATAATATTTGCAAATATGATCAATGAACATGCTTAAATGCGCACATGTAATGTTTGTAGATAGGCTTAATTAGGTATGCCTAATTATGTCATGTATGTAAATATATTTAATCATGCCAAATTATCCAACGTTTGTAAACATGCTTAATTATGCCTAATTATGTAATGTCTGTAAACATTTTCAATTGTGCCTAATTATATAATGTTTGTAAATACGCCTAATTGTGTAATGTTGGTAAACATTTTGAATTCTTCCTAACTATGTAATGTTAATTAATATGTTTACTTATGTCATGTTTGTAAACATGATTAGTTACAACTATAAATGTATCATGGGATACATATGTTGTTGTCGACAACTTATATTCTGGTAGGACACATGACTTGAATACTGATTTCATTCCGTCGCCAGTGGAACATACCTTGCGCCTTTCCAACAAGATTGATGACTGCTTCCCTTTGTATCATTACGTGCAATTTTCACCCTTAATTCATAAACTCTGTTAGTTCTTTGGTGGTTTATGTTATACGTTGTATTTGGGGGACTGGCCTCATGATATTCGTTGTTTTTTGGGGGGACAGACCTCATGATATTCGTTGTTTTGGGGGGGCCTGACCTCATGATATTCGTTGTTTTAGAGGGGGGAGGCTGACCATATGATATTCGTTGTTTTTGGGGGGGACAGACCTCATGATATTCGTTGTTTTTTGGGCGGACAGACCTCATGATATTCGTTGTTTTTGGGGGGGGACACACCTCATGATATTCGTTGTTTTTTGGGGAGGACAGACCTCATGGTATTCGTTGTTTTAGGGGGGGGGGCTGACCATATGATATTCATTGTTTTTTGGGGGACTGACATGATATTCGATGTATTTGGGGGCCTGACCTCATGACTGACCTGGAAAATTCTTACAGGTTGAAGGCGGATATGTGTTGGGATGTAAGGTACATGTGAGTGATGATAAGAGCATTTCCTATGTTATACATGTTTGGGTATTAATAAATAATTCCAAGAAAGTAACAAAACTGGGATTAAAGTCTCAAAACTGACTCACCTAAAGTTTGGTAAGTAAACACTCAGAACTATGTAAAGGCCTTAAACATATACCTCTGATGTCGACCCCAAACTTTTTTTCATAGGAAATTATCAAACTTCACAAAAAAAGACACTCTCAAAGGCCCCTAAATTGTGGATGAATAAGTCAGAATCAAAGAAAATGTGTCATCTGAAAAATGCTAACCTTTGGGGGAAATACAGTCGCTAATTAGTTAACTTACTCAAATAGTAAACAAACAAAAAATATCTCACAAATGGCAATTTCTCAAGATGATTTAATTAAAAAAAAAATCCATAATAAAGAAAACATTTCTGCACAATGTTTTTTGAAAAGTTTGTAGCAACCACAATATAAAAACTTTTGCAAAACAGTTGAGCTAGTAGCCAGTAACATCAGACAGGTAACTGAACTTTGATCCCTTTTCCAAAACAAATTCTTGATGTCAAAGTCATCAAAAAATCAGTCTGCTGTAATGAACTAAATGCCAAGTATAAAGGTCACCATATACCTCTACCTTTAATTCCTTTTGATCTTTGCATTAAGCTTGGTGATGTCAAACAGAATATCACAGACATAAGAATCCGTAACAATCTCAGAAATGCTGTTACGGCTAATACCTGTGTTTATTTTGTGTACTGTACTCCTGTAATCTTCACAGGCCATTTGTTTGCTTATCAAAGTTTAAGAACATATACATTACCAAAACACTGCTATATAAATAGTTGAACTACAACCAATATTACAGATATGCATACATGTATATACATGTACTTTTACATGTTATTATATGGACTAGTGATCTATTACACAGGGTAATATATCACTTTCTTCCAAGACAAAATTCCTGATATTTCACCTATACAAGCACGTCCAGACGCAGCACTTATAAAAAGATATTAACCAGTATAACAGTGCTATTACAAGTATCTTATGCTAGACTGATTACAAGTACAATGGGCTGATTATAAGTAGGCAAGAAAGCTTCAAAGTTCATGTATGCTGAGTTGTTCACGAGAAAGCGAGAACGTTTCCAAGTAAAGAAGAATGATTACAAGAACATATGTAATGAGAGGACTACAGCGAGGATAAGGTTATTGCAAGTATCCTGCGATGATTACAAGTATCCTGAGATGATTACAAGTATCCTGAGATGATTACAAGTATCCTGAGATGATTACAAGTATCCTGGGATGGTTACAAGTATTCTGGGATGGTTACAAGTATTCTGGGATGATTACAAGTATTCTGGGATGGTTACAAGTATTACAATAATTATGACATAACCATGCAGGCCTCGGGCAGAATACTTTAGCACACAGTGTACATGTATGCATAAATTATGTATCACTGTAAAAAAAATTATCTACACTGTTAGAAAGATAAGTGCTTGAACACAGCCCACAGCTATGTCAGAATGCTTACCCATCAACTACTGTGAGAGATAATCTATTTTACCTATTACCTAATCTGTCTGTGCCTGTGTGTAAAGAAGCATGCTGTTTACGCACACAGGTTAATTTTAGAGAATTAAATGTATATACCAGCTTCCAACAACCTGTCAACTGTCTGCCATATGAAAGTAGTTAGTCTTTTCCAATCAAACGTCAACCTTTTCTAATCAAATGGCCACATCTTAAAAGCTCCAAAACATTCCCTACATGCAATGGGAACAGTCCTAGCTTCCAAACTGCTTACAAACTGACTCTTAGAAATCTACAATTCCCCAAACAAATGACCACATCTTAATGGTTTTACTACCTTTTGTGCAAGGGCATTTAACAATCCCTAACCCCTGGAGGGAAATAATGGGTGCCGGAGGTCACCAAGGGTCACACAAGGTCAGGATATAGAGTCTGGGATGGGTCACTGGGACAGAGTTACACTGAGGGCTGTAATTTCTGTTCAATTCATTCAAATTGCCCCTCCCCCTCCCTGCCACCCTCCCACCCATACAGACCAGACAGATGTGGTATCAGTACCGATCATAAAGGGGTAAATGCTAACTGCTACTACAGTGGTTGGTAACTCTGGAGGCAGTCTGCAGGTGTGAGTCATAATACCAGCTTGAGCACCTCTACTGGAGTGGAAAACACCTGCAAGGGCTCTTTAAGGGGTTGGCGAGATAAGGAGTTTACCTGTGACGCACATTTTAAATTTGATTTTGGGGGTAAAACTGCATTGGTAGGGTTGGGCAAATTCAGGATTTCACAAGAAGTATAATTTTACCAGTCTACACAGAGTAATGCCTCCACAGTATGCTTGAATAAACACCTTGCAAACATGTGACAAGCTTCAAGAATTACAGTCGGACTGATTAATGGCAATAACCAACTGAAAACAACCCAGATGATGAGGATCGTGGCATGATTTCCAGATAGAACATGGATTAAAAACTACTGAACAATGTTGGTTATAATAAATTTTAAAACAAACTTTCTGAGACCTTTCCCGTATCTTTGGTTTAAACATATCGCTGTATGTTTTCACTATGTTTTTATCACGATTTCTTCCTAAAATTATCATCAAACTTTTACAATAAGGACGATTTTGAATGAATCAAACATGTCAAGATTGGCTAGATAGTCTGTTCAGACAGTAAGCCTAATCCAGGATTTCTATGTTAATCCCATAATCCTGACTTCCTATTTGTTAAAGCTGAAGTCATTCTTTATTAATTTATCTACACTATTTAGACACATCGGTAAACAAGAACAAAGAAATAAAGAAAAGTGCCTTTCTAGAAAAGACAAAAATTACACACCCTTCTGTGGGGGAAATGCTGAAACTATGACAGCCCAAAAAAAATTTGAAAACTTTTGTCTCAAGGCAAAATGTACTCTGAGCAGCAAGTTATACTCCCACCTTCAACAACTGTGCAATCAAAAACTAATAACAGCCTGACGATGTAATTAATAAAGTTAAGTTAATAAGCCAATGAAAACCCTCTTTGGTATATCCGCCTTGAGTGAAGAAAGGCAACATGAGTTGTCTTTCTAAGATTACAGGCCACTTTCACAAAGATGTAGTGCTTGTACAATATCGCACATATTGGACAATGGTACATTAACTACGACGTGTTACAAATTACAATAAAAAAATGTTGCACGCTGCTTTGTGAATGTGGCCCCAGTGCCTGTACTGACAAAAATTTATTCATTTTCATTACACAATGAAATCACTAATTACTAAGCCCTTAAGCAAATGGTTTATCGAAAGCTATTTTTTTCTGATCTCAACATAACCAGATTATTAAATTTACAACAGTGTATTAAACTGTGCTAGAAGCTGAATGTACATATAGCATGTATCTACATGCACTGGTGTCCTGTAGCCAGCATTTATCTATTAAGCTTTCGATACTTGAAATCTTAAAAATTTAAATGAAATTTAAATTTTTTTATAGGCTCTCTTAAATGTGTATATGTACATATATAGGTGTAAATAATAATATACATATATATACATCAATCGAAACACTCTCAAACTATATAATATCACATATAAATATATGGTACCCCTGTAAAAATGATCACTGTCGCATACTGTACGGGGAAAACGATGAGTATAGAATTTTCAAAAAACTAAATAGATATAAAATGCTCAGTGCATGCATTTAACCTTTGTGTATATGGCATTTATTCCTTTAAATATCAATAACTCAAATCCATTTTTCCCTGACAGTCAGAAATCTGACCTCTCCCACACAGATGTACCTGTACATGATGCATGTATGTATATATAATATATATATACATATCTTTTGATACTGACCCCAGCTGCCTGCCTGTTCCCCACTAAGCTGTTTTAGCTCTACACCAATTCCATTCACCATTGATACACTGATGCTGAGGAGGTTTAGCTGTTACCCCTGGGGGTCACAACTAAGAGAGATGGAAAACTGCATCAGGTTGACAAAGCATAGTCCTGAATCACAGTGCGCCGTCCAGCGCTATAGCTAGCGCACAGACAAAGGAACTAGTCGGTTTAATACTGTGGGTGAGGAAAAAAAAACGGGGCGAATTCTTTGTTGGTAATGTGCTTGCAGGGCGTTTAGCAGCCGTGCCGACTGCACCCGCCTATAGTCCACCCTCCCATTGTTTCGCTCAACCGGCCCGAGTGGTGAGGCCTTAGTCACATGGTCCTCACGCTGTTGACGTGTCACTTGCTTTGACGACAATTCGGCCTCCGCAGTGCAGTGACAGGGAAAAGTCGCTGCAAACAAAAGATGCTGTAAGGTTAAAGCTACAGCCTACATGTACATTACCACTTCGGCCTAATTAATAATGCATACGCCAATATCATATTCCATCTTTCCTTTGTTTGTTTGTTACATTTTTTTTTTTTTTGATGGTGGGGGGGGGGGGCTATTTTTTTCCGTTTTAGTCAATAACATGCAAATAGAGGCACACTGCCTTCAAAGTTCAAAGTTCATACATTACTGACATCTAGCTATCAAGTGTACCATTATTCTGGAAGAATTTGTTCTCGTTTAATTACTTTATACATATTTATTATTAATAACTCTAGATGGATTTCCTGAATGACTTCATCTTCCTTCCAATTACCAAGCAGTCAATCTTACATGTGGGAACAAAGTCCATTAATACCTGGAGAGGCATAAATAGTGCCTACTGACTAACTCACTGACTCACTGACTGACTGCCTGCCTGCCTGACTGACTGACTGACTGCCTGCCTGCCTGACTGACTAACTGACTGACTGACTGATTAACTGACTGACTGACTGACTGCCTGCCTGCCTGGCTGACCATCTGACTGACTGACTGACTTCGTAGTTTAGAAACACCTATGCTGACATTTCATATACGTGAACACATGATTTCAAGACAAATTTTCTCCCAAAGGCGACCAAATAATTATTGAAACAGCTGCACCGTTTTAAGCAATCTGGTGAGTTTTTCAGGGAATACTTTCTCATTCAGCACCAGATTATACCAGAAATACATCACGTAAAATTACACACAGACTG